>NW_004443943.1:316394-397424 GCF_000243295.1 Trichechus manatus latirostris
CGGTATATACCCTGTTGTCCTGTGGTAATGAAGGCCTATGCTGTTGAAATGGGCCCACACAAGTCTATGCAGGGGGAAAGGCACTCAAAGTCCGTGGATCCCTTATACCTGTGCCTAGGCAAAGGAGCTGTGCCTACCCTGGGTTCCTGGCTTAGGGGAGCCAGCAGTTTATTTTTTCCCATTTGTTTATTTGTTCACTCTCCAAGGCGGGGAGAATGGTGTGTGACAGATCCTACTTCCGGCCCAGGGGGCTTGGCAATTGCTGAAGCCAGTCTGGGACCCAGTGCAGAGCAGGGAGTGGGGAGGTAAATGGGAGAGAGATCTTCCCCTAAGGGGGATGTTTTTTATCTGCGTGGTAGGCCGTACGCAAGTACTTGTCTTTCATCAATCCAGGGCTGTTTCTCACTGGTTCTCTGTGGCCGTGTAGACTCTCTTGCACTGGGTCTCTCCCATTGCAAAAAATGTGCCTCCCAAGCACCACTGCTTGCCTGTCTCACCACTCATCCCTGAGCTGATCAGGCCTGAAGGCCTCAGGCTCTCACTCGGTCAGGTCTGGCAACTCCTCACTGCTTCCAAAACATCTCTCCCTCCCTTTGCCATTCAGTCTGGTTCCTCAACTCTGCCTTTGATGTTTAGGGCTCCCAGATTGCCATATATAATTGATTCACTTGCTTTCTCAGGTCTTTGTTGTAAGAGGGTCCACCAGAAGTGTCTGACTACTCTGCCATCTTGGCCCCCCAAATATTTATAATTTAAAATAGTCTAGAATCCAAATTCTTCCATTCTGCAAGACCAAATTCAAGTCGCATCCCTTTTCTGTGGCCTTCCTGAACCGCCCACTCCACACTATTTTTCCCTCTTCTCTGAATCCCACCAGCAGTGTCTATATTACTCACTTTGTCAGTTAATCATTTAGCTTTGTGTCATTACTTATCCTGTTTATGTGCATAAATTTTAAACTCTGAAAAGCCAGTACCAAAGATATATCTTGCCTCTCTTTTATCTTCATACCCTGCCCACCACTGGGTTTTGCGCAGTATGCTCAGTATATAGACACTGGATGAAAGAATAAATAAATGATAAGTTCTAAGCCATCAGAGAATATTGGAACCACACAGAGCATTGTGTGGAAGCATGAAATGGAAAATTAAATCACTGGGGTCAATGTGGGACAAGTCAAAAAATTCCAAAGGCAAGAGAATGTCCTCTGATACCAAATGCCACTAATCTTCAAGCCTTACCTCCTGACCTAGGAAGTTGAGAACTGAACAAAAGTTCAGTTGGTAAAGAGACAGAGAAAGCCCTTGTCAGTTGGTCACTAGTCTGTTCGTAAAGCACACTAACAATATTCCAGAGCAAAAACAAACAAAAAAAAAAAAAGCATGGACATAAATTTTTAGTTTAATATGTATTTTTTATCTAATGAGAGCCTACGGGTGAAAAGACAATGGCTTTGCATGCAGGGCCACAGGGGGTGGTAAAATCAGAGCCATCTGTGGACACAGGAAGAGGCTCTCCAGCATGATAGCAGGAGACAGCCTGCTCCACCAGTGTAATCCAGGGAGGACCCAGCAAAGAGGTGGAGAGGCTGTGAGGTCCCAGCTCTATAGCACCAGGCAGCCCCAACCACCACTAGTGACTGGAGACCCTTCTCACCAATTAAAGGACCCCAGCTGCAGAAGTAGAAAAGGTAGCAACATAGCCGGGCCACAAAAGGGGATGGACCATGGGACTTTGGCTGCAGGGGAAAGGTTAATAGGGCCATGAAGGCCATCCTCACTCCTGGACATAGCCTTGGAAATTCCAGGTAGATCTTGTATCTCCAGGACCCAGTACAGTGTCTGGCTCATCCGGTTGCTGTCAAGTTGATTCTGACTCATAGCGACCCTATAACACTGAGTAGAATGCCCGATATGGTTGCCAAAGCTGTAATCTTTACAGAAGCAGACTGCCACATCTTTCTCCTGTGGAGCAGCTGGTGGGTTCAAACTGCTAACGTTTTGGCTAGCAGCTGAGCACTTAACCACTTTGCCAACAGGGCCCCTATCTGGCTCATAAACCAAAAGGAAAAAAAAAAAAAAAAAACCCAAACCCTTTGCCTTCAAGTTAATTCTGATTCTGGCTCATAGCAACCCTATAGGACAGAGTAGAACCGCCCCACAGGGTTTCCAAGGAGCAACTGGTAGATTCGAACTGCTGACCTTTTGGTTAGCAGCTGAGCTCTTAACCACTACGCCACCAGGGTTCCACATGGTTCATAGCAAGTGCTTAATAAATATTTTAGAACAGGTGGGAAGGAGGGAAGAAGAGAGGTTGGCTGGTGGGAGCTCAAAATCAAATAATTTGAGTGATCATTATTGTTATCCATAAGCCCACATTTGTCTTTCCCTGGGCTGCCTCAGACCTGGAAGTCCCTATTACACTTCCATGGAAACACAGATAATTATAGGACCAAAAGAACTACATCTAGAGAAATCAATAGGAAAATGATCAATAAATACATTCTCACCGAGTAGTCAATAAAGATAGATAACTATGTACAACTCAACCTGATGTTGAAAATTCAGGCACAAAAAATACCAAGGAAATTGAGGATCTTTGAATCAGTCCATGATGACTAACGTGGTTTTAAGGAAAAATATCTCTCCATTCAGGAGATACTGTCAGCCTGCCTTCAAGCAGTCTTTCTAAACCTCTTGGCCTGGGGAGGGAAGTATACATGAACTTATGTCGCATGAGTCACTTGGGGGTTTTTTTCAACATGAGATTTTTCAAATTACAAAAGCAGTCCATATATGTTTATACGGTAGAACCATACAAAGTTCTATGAAGAACTAATCATCTCCCCAGCACCACCCCCATCCCATCTAACTCCCATCCTTTGGCCCAAGGAACATAACATGGTATGTGTCCCTTCATGCCTTTATCCTTATTCATCTAAATATGCTCAAGAATATTTATACATATATAAGAATTTGGTCATTTATTTTCTTTAAATAGACTCATATTCTTGGTATGCAACTTGCTTTTTTCACCAAACAACAGATCATAGGTGTCCTTACAATAGGGATTATAATTCATGACCTCTTAATCTAATTCTTTACGAATACATATACTTAAAGAGAAACAATTTTGCATAAATGGGATCACAGCATACATACAGTGGTTTACAGCCTTCCTTCCTTCCTTTCTTTCCTTCCTTTCTTCCATCCTTCTTTCCTTCTTTCCTTTCATTCCTTCTTTCTTTCTTTCTTTTCAGTCCTTGCCTTTCCCTCTCCTTTTTCTCCCACCACTATTCACGTAACCCACATTAACAACCTGATATGTATCCTTCTGTACTTTTCCTCATGGTCTTATAATAATATACAAATATATAAACACATATATACCTGTTTCATCTATTGTAAGGTGCACCATTTTGTTATGTACCACTGAGAAAGAAAAATCACCCAAATAAGCGAGTTAATAGGGGCCCCCAACCTAAAGCCAGGAAGGCAAAAAGCTAAACACAAAGCAAACTCCATGCAGAGAAGAACAGCAAGGAAACCTTTGTGCCTCTACCTTGACAACGGGGAAAGGGAGAAAGCAAAACCTCTCTTGAGAACATGACCAGAAACCAGTCATCACACAGACTCATGGCCTGAATTCACACAAGGGAGATTAAAAAAAAAAAAAAAAGCCTGCAATAAAGATTTAATTTAAAGTGTTCTGAGTTTAATGATACCCCCTACAGGTGGACCACAGAAACAAGCACAAATCCCTTCTAGAAGAACTTGACTTTGATACTGACAGTGACTGTAAAAGAACATTGTTTATAAGATGAATCCAGTTTTTAGAGAGTTAAAATGTAGGGGGAAAGTATTAAATACACACGCATTTTGTGATTATTTTATAAACGGGACTATTGAACATATTTCCCTACATCTTACTATTGTTATTTAACAATATCTTTTGGAAATGACTCCAAGCCAACAATATAGCCCAATTTATTGCTTTTAATGGCTACATGATAGACCATGAAGTAGATGAATCATAGTTTATACAGCCATTTCTTTAACGATGGGTATTTGTTTGGGTTCTTTCTTATTTATTTATTTACTTTTTACAACTGATGTATGTATCCTTGAAAAAAAAAAAAAAAAACTCATTGCCGTGAAGTCGATTCCAACTCATAGTGACCCTGTAGGACAGAGTAGAACTGCCCCATAGGGTTTCCAAGGAGTGCCTGGTGGATTTGAACTGCCGATCTTTTGGTTAGCAGCTGAACTCTTAACTACTATGCCACCAGGGTTTCCTTACCTCCCCCCAAAAAAACCAAACCCATTGCCATCGAGTCTATTCCAACTCATAGCAAACCTATAGGACAGAGTGGAACAGCCCTATAGAGTTTCCAAGGAGTGTCTGGTGGATTTGAACTGCCAATCTTTTGGTTAGCAGCCACAGCTCTTAAACACTACACCACCAGAATTTTCTTAGGTTCTGGTAATTTTACTTTCGTGGCATGGAATCTCAGGAGTGAATTAAAGGGTATGTGTATTTTTTTTTTTAAACAGGCATTTCCCACAGTATATGAGAGAAAATTTTCCCCCTACCCCCACAAGCAATTGTTATTACCATTTTGAAATTTTGCCAGTGTTTTCTGAAACCAATGAAGACATTTCCTTCTCTACAATGGCTCAAGGAGGAATAATTAGTGCACGGAAAGTGGGTTTTCATGTTCAGTTTGCCTCTCTTATTTGAATCTAAGTACTAGAGGCCAAGCCAAAAGACCAGTGTACCTGTCCTTCTCAGGTAGGGACACAGTCACATGAGCTCTCTGATCCTGTGAGCTGTGAAGACCTTGGTACTGCCCATGTCTGAGGAGACAGACCTGTGTATAAGGACTCCAGGGCTACGCCAAGTTCTAGATACCAGTCCACCATTAGCTTTAGGAAATACTTTGGGGTTCAAAAAGGAGCTAGAAGCCACACCGGTCGGATAAAAGCAAGAAAACCAAACCCCTTGCCGTCGAGTCGATTCCGACTCATAGCGACCATAAAGGGCAGAGTAGAACTGCCACATAGGGTTTCCAAGAAGTGCCTGGTAGATTCGAACTGTCAACCTTTTGGTTAGCAGCCATAGCTCTTAACCACTATGCCACCAGGGTTTCCAAAAGCAAGAAGACCATCAAAAGAAAGGGATTCCATGGGGAGTGCCTATGGTCACTGATAAAAGCGAAGATTATTGGTTTAAAATAATAAAAAGCCTGTTTATAAGACAGTATGTCAGTGAAGTTACCAGACCACAGCCCTCTCACCACTACAAGGATGAGATGAGAAATGATAAAGTAATGCCAATTGTAGTTCAAAAGCAAAGATCCAATTTACTTATTACTTAGTGTAATTGTTTGCCTACCATTAATATACCTCAAAAAAGTAATTTCAATTGCACATAAGGTATTTCCCAGGTCTCTGCTGCCACCCACAGTTTGAGATGGAAACAGTGTGATAAAATTCTCAGCCACATGCACAAAATTTATGCTTTAATTTGACCTATATAAATAAACTATATTTGTATGGGTTTTATGTATGCATACTTCTTCTTAGACACACACACACAAAACATACACACCCACGACCATTTGGTCAGGGATGAATAAACAGGGTAACATTCGAATTCGATTAAACTTGCTCCAGATTTGGTGCTTTTCCCATGGCAAGTAAATCAGTGTTGTCGAGATTGGACTTGTCATTTAATTAAGCCTAGGCATTAATAGTCCCATGGCCTTCAGAGACATCTTCATGTCTAACTGAATGGGTCTGGATTGTCAGGGTAAAGAAATAGTACTTAAGAGGACAGAGATGTTACATATGAGACCAGATTGAAAAAGGCTTCTGTCTGGATGAAAATTTTATAATATTCTTCTGACTCTCAGTCTGATCTTCCAAAAAGAAGCTTCCTTTCGGTTGAAGATCAGACTGAGGTTCAGAGAAGGCAATAAGTGATGCACTTTTTTTAACATGAAGTAGCAGCTAAACATAGTGAATTTATACTGAAATGGCTGTCATACCCAAGATTTTTAATCTGTCCACCTGAACTGACCTACCTCCTCCCAGGCTCCACAACGTTTAGGGAAAGGACTTTGGAAGGAGACCAGTTAGCAAGTTCATTGTAGGTGAGGGGAAAAAAATCTTAAATTTCAAAGATTAGTTGGGATTTTCCATTTTACAATAGAAGAGGAAGAAGGCAACTGATGGTTTCACCAGCGGAGTCCCTGGGTAGTAGACAAATAGTTACTGTGCTAAGCCTCTAACAAATAAGTTGGAGGTTTGAGTCTACCCAGAGGAACCTCAGAAGAAAGGCCTGGTGATGTACTTCCCAAAAAATCAGCCATTGAAAACCCTGTGGAGCACAGATTTACTCTGACACATACGGGGTCACCATGAGTCAGAATCAACTCAACGGCAACTGGTTTTTGGTAGTTTGACCAGACGTGTTCTTCACGTTGACTCCTTAAATGCTTCCAGTCATTCATGAGGGAAGGTATTATTACCACCATTTTACAGGGAGGAAACGGAAGTCCCAAGAAATTAATTACTCACTTTCCTAAGGCTTCCCTCAACTAGCAACAAGGAGTATTCATTCAGAGCTTTACAACTAAGGTTCATTTTTTAAAAATAATAAAAATGTTTTAAATTTTCCCAAACAAGATAGTGCCAAAAAACAATTCCTCTTGAAGAAAGTATTTTTTTATAGGAAACTTTTTGTTGTAGTTGTTGCAAGAGTCTTCTTAACTCTAAGACCCTTAACCCTTAACTCTCTGACAAAAGTTTTCATGCCAACTAAGTCATAGCAATTCCTACAACGGTCATTGATTGCACTCCATGACTGAGCCAACTAAGCCCTATCACCCACATCAGTCTACTTCTGCCACCCCAAATCACTCCAGTGAGAGAAAGACTTCTGTACCCTGCATGTCTACTTATCACTCATTTGAGAAATAGTGTTACTTTTACATCAATAGAAAATCATTCTGCGATCCTAGCCCCTAAATTAGCAAGAAGTTCAGCCTTTCCGCTGGATCTTCCATCCTTGATAGGTTCAAGAATCCCTAGAGGTGTTTATTTGTATCTAGAGCCAGTAAGAGAAAACTTCACCATGGCCGCTTGGGAGGCTGGGTCCCACCAGGCTGCCACTGCCACTTCCCTCCATTGCTGAGCTGAAGGAGGGGCTGCTGCACTAGGCAAGCTATTCTCTACCAGGGACCACTGCTGCTAACATCACTTTGGCCTCAGGGAAGAAGACAATCATATCCTTTTTGTATTGCATCTCTGCCATCTCAATTACCAACAGCGCAAAGAGAAAAGTATCCAGAGAGAGACTAATTTATATTTATAGCCCAGGTTCTGACCTATCCCAGAATCCCTCACTAGACCTTCCTGTAGTTTGCTATACGCAACTCACTCACCAACCTCAGAAATGTTCCTGGAGAAGTTTTTTTTCTCATCCTCGTCTAAAGACTCAATGTTAACCTCTTCTTGGGATGCCCAGCAATAAGAATTTCCATTCCTGCAGGTCGAGTTCTACCTCTACCTCCCAAGGGGCATGAGGAGAAAAGCAATGACAGTTGACCATAAGACCCCTGTGAGACAGTTGCGCAATAGCCCACCATCAATTCTTTCCCAGTGGCATACTCTGTAGGACGCCTACATCCCAGGCTAGAGGTGATATACCAAACTCAGGCCCAGCACTTTCCATCACTAAGGTTTCAAAAAACCTTGGAGTCCAGACTGGCCCAGGCCACGTGGTTACACTGCAGATCCTTAACAGGAAAAATCACTCAGTACTTCCAATCTGGTGAATACCGAGGGGCTCAATATGGAGTCTCCAGAGCCAGACACTTGGGTTCAAAACCTAGCTCAGCCATCTTCCTAGCTCTGTGACTTTGAGCAAGTTACTTAACCTCTCTGTACTTCAGTTAACTCGGAATGGGGAAAATAGTTTTTGTCTCAGTGGGTAATTCTGAAGATTAAAATTGGTTAATATATTTAAGGAGTTTAGCACCAGGCCCAATGCCTAGTAAGCAATCTATGAGAGCTATTGTTATTGCTACCCAAAGGCAGTACAAAAAACAGCTCCCAAACTAAGCATGGGAAATTCAGGGGGAAAGAAACCCCACAGAATGAAATTGGCTGAAGTAACTCCCTGCCTTACGGCAATGTAACCTTTTTGCGTTAGCCAAGGTTACATGTAAGGGATGCTAAAGACAGTTCTGTGGGAGGCCAGCGTCTGCAGAAGCTGTGCAAATTGGCTCTGGCCCTTAGAACTTGGCCTCCTACACTCCAAATACTGAGGTCCATTGCAATTTTTTTTATTTAAGTTAAAAATTTTAAATTGGCCCATGTCACGTTAACCTAAGTCAGAACCTCTACTTTAAAGTTCAGAATTCAATTAGCAGGGACAAGTAATTACTTTTACCTCACTGGCAGGCAATACTCTTCAGAGAGAGGAAGTTCACACTTCACTTCTGGCAACTGTTCCCAGCTCTGTTGCTGCAGACCTTGACTCTCACAAACCTGGCCAGATGTCCAAACAGAGCCCTGGATGAATGCCAGCTGTTGCCTCCTAGATGCCGTCTCATTGGGGAATAAAAAAACTCTGCCATCCTCAGCTCTGGAAGTGCCCCCTTTGGAATGCTGGCTTACAAATCGTGCAAAATGTCTAGCCGACTTCTCCACTCAGCCCTCAGGAACAATCACCTACTATACATTCACATCCACAATTCTAGTGGGGTGTGTGGGGACATGGTTGAGTTTAGTGGCTGAGACAACATGGAGTTGTGTACTGGATCTGGAGTTAAGGGTCCTGAGTGTGAACCCTAACTTTGTCACCACTAACAAAGTACCCTTAAGAGATTCACTTCATTTATGTGCATCTTGATTTCTCTGCTGGGTAGATAAAGCTCTTAGCATCTCCCACATGGACTCACTGGGTGATTAAATGGGGTCATGCGTAGTCCCTGGGTGGTGCAAGCAGTTAAGTACTCAGCTACTAATTGAAAGGTTGGCAGTTCAAACCCACTCAGAGGTGCCTCGGAAGTAAGGCCTGGTGATCTGCTTCCATAAGTTCACAGCCTTGAAAACCCTATGGAGCACAGTTCTACTCTGCACACATGCAGTCACCATGTGTCAGAATCTACTAGACATAACTAATAACAAAAACAATGTGAGAAGACTTAGAAATGTACAAAAGTTGTTATTCTATAAGGTCAGTTCCAAACAGGTATGTAAAAGAATAATTTTTTAGACACCACACCCATGCACACACATACAACACCTTGCAAGCTATTTGATGGCAAGGAATGCCTTTTACCTCCAAATGCCTGGTGTCTAGCACAGTAATGGAGGCACAGTAAGAGTCTGAAGGCAAGCAGTTGATGAGACACCAGTCACTAGAGAAGATACTAACAATTACGTGCTTGCCTCGGGATCTTGGTGTGGCATCTTGGTTTGAAAGTACCCAGGCATGAAAGCATAGACAGAATGTGGCTAAGGGAAGATAAAAAGAGAAGGCTTCATACACAAAATACAGATATGAACAAAGACATAGAAATGCACAATACTGAACAAAAGGTTCATTTTTAAATCATGTTTTAATATAGAAGAGTCCCAAAGGCAATGAGGACAATGAAAAAGAGAATGTCTTATTTTTATTTAATATCTATTTAAAATATTATTAGCATTCACTTGCCTCCAACCGAAGGCCAACTGCATTGAAAGATGGAAAGTGCAGGCGCAGAGAGATAAACTGCTTGTCCAGTATCGCCCGACCAGATGTCTACACGGGTTCTTAGGTTTTCTTTCCCTATGCCAGTGCTCTGGATCTTGAAGGTACACCCGGGAAACTCTCAGATTTAGGGTGTCACACAGCCAGAATTGTCCATCCTGACTTATCCTGAGTTCAGTCCAGCTGGAGATACTGATTCTCTGCAGCCAGAAGGCTCAGATGTCTTCAGCCCTAGGCTAATGAGAACAAAGACTGGCAGGAACAAAGAGGCCCCAGCTTCATCAGCAGAAGTAACTTCCCAGCATGTTGGTCCTGACCAGCCCCATCTTCCCAAGGGATTGGATCAGTCATCTTCAGACCACAAACACCACCAGTGATGTCATGGTTCTCCCTGCTCCCAATCTAGGCCCCTTAGATATCTGTACAAGCCCAGATCAGGCTTGGTATGCTACTGTTAAGACGTTATGATTTGACCAGAAGCCTCCTTCTTTGGGGCCACCTCTACAGCTGAGTGGGACCCCCTAGACACTGTCTGCCATGTTTTAGCTTCCTTCTGGCCTCCTCTTCCCCCAGGAGCCCAACATGCTCTGTGATACACACCCCTAGAAAAACAGGATGTTTTACAACCCTTATCTAAAGCAATTTACTATAATTTTATGGCAAAAATTGGCCACTATTGGCCAATTCTTTAAAAGGAGCTTGTTCACTAAAGTCTCAAATTACAGTTTACTCAGCAGCTCAACACATGAATACTCTTTAAAAGCAATTAAGTCCTATAAATTAAATATCAGTTATTCTTACATGGCTCACATTTGAGGCCCTTCACCATTAAGTTGGAGGGACATTTTGGAGGGCTTTTGATCTTCTGTCATCCCAACTGTTTTCTGTAAACAAAAGTAGAATTGTATCTCTGCCCTTATCCCTACGTTCACAAGTTAGCCGCATAACTCCTAAATCCCCAAAGCAAAAGCATGATCTTGAGATTCAGCTTTGGGTAAAACGCAGATATGAAATTGGCTCTGAATGTGAACACGGGCCCATAGGACCCAGACCCAAATGTATTAAGGGCAGGCCCAAGAGGAAACAAGTAGCAGGCCTTGATGCACAAGGTAGGCTACTTTTTTGGTGTTCCTTGTGGGTTGTATTTACAAAACAAACCAAAAAATTTTTTTTCTAAAGGAAAATCTTCAAGTCTTCTTGTTGACAAAATGGGAAAGAGAAGAAAGTGACAGTGGCAGCTAATGAAAAGGATAGTATGAATATATTTATATAAAAGTCATGCTAATTTCCTTACCCAGATCAAATTCTAGGTAGAAGTCTTACACCTTTTTGCTACTTTCATTACCACTTGTAAGGTACATACATGAAATTATTTTTTCAGTTTTATCCATTTGTTCATTTATTCAACAAACAACTGAGCACCTACAGTGTGTCAGGTGCTGTTGTAGGCACGAGGCAAAAACCCAAAAAACCCACTGCTGTCAAGTCCATTCCAACTCATAGCGACACCATAGGGTTTCCAAGGCTGTAAATGACACTTCTAAAGCTTATGTTCTCTGAAGGGAGAGACAGACAACGTGTAGATAAACAAATAAACAAAGAAAATCAACTCAGCTTATGACAAATTCCTAAAAATGAGAACAGAAAATTGTGACAGGGTGATTGGTAGGGAGAGGACAGAGTTACCTGATTCTGCACTATCCAAGTCACCCTCCCAAGATGTGATCAGGGTCAGGGAAAAAGAAACCAACCCCACAGTCGGTTAAAGCCTTGTACCTGACTTGATTAGAAACAGAGATCTCAACATTAACGAGACCCTAAAGGAGGACCTCACTCCCAGTGTCAGGGAGTCAAGGTTTCCCCTTAGCCCCAGTTCAGAGGTGTTTGACCAAAGGCTGTGAGATGAGAACTGCCAAGCCTAAGAGCACACAGCCTGCACGAGTGTGAGCAAGAGCTGAAATCCAGAAAGCTTACTTCCTAATAGCAAGTTTCTCAGAGTTTAATGTGATGGCTGCGCATTGGAATCATCTGGAAAGCCGTAAAACATTCCATTGCGTGAGACTCACCCCCAAAGTTCTGATTTAATTGTTCTGGAGTGCAACCTCCCCAGGTTATCCTAACGAGCATCCAAGTATGCAGACCACTGGCTGAATGTGTCTAACCAAATCACCTCAAATGCCTTTTTAAAATGTAGATTCCTCCGCCCCAGAAAGTATGATTCTATAAGCTTAAGCTGGAGCTGGGGAATATACATATTTTTGACCAGCACAACTTCTGATGCAGGGACCAGCGACTTAAAGACTCTTAGAAAGGTTCAATTAAACCTTGAGGTAGAGACTGAATTATTTTTAATAACATCTTCGTAGAGAAAGGAGAAATCTAGGTCAGTCCATGAGCTAAAGAGTACGTAACTGACTGCAGAGAATTTCATTTGTGCGAGACCCCATAGGCTCTGTACCTGCTTCCTGAATTAAATATTTAAGATGCCTTTGTTTAAAAGTTGTTTTTTAAAGGAGCTCTAAATATGATTATAGCAAGTCAGTAGTTAAGCATTTGTAAAGCCCTCATCTAGCCTTATGCCTAAATACCACATCTTGGCACTATTGCTTCCACATTCCCCAGGAGAAGGGAGACCCTGTGCAGTATGTATGGTCATTCTCAGTTCACTCACTGTACCTGCTGCAAAAGGCAGATAGGCCTCCACTCCTTTTGGAAGGCAATGCTATAGCGTAGAGGAAAATCTCGATTTCAAAGTAATTGGGGGATCAATCCTCTTGGTGCCGAATATGTTCAAAAGAGATCTTCGCCCAGAAAAGCTGCTGAATGTCCACAGCTAACAAAGGGCATCATTTGGTGCAAAGCAATTGGTTAAATCGGCCTCTGTATTTCCCAGGAATATGATAAATGGAAGGAGAAGCGAATTTGTCTTGGTATTCCACAATCTGATAAATGACAGGAAATGTAATTGTGTAATGCCAATAGCACCAGAAAATTGCAAATCTCCAAATGAAATGTTCCTTTCAATCACATAATAAAGTGACGGACGGGGCAGTCGAGATATTACCGAAATTATAGCTAATTTTCAGTAGCAGCTTTCTGCACCTTGCTCTCCTGCATTGGCAAAAAGGTAGGCAGATACGAAAGTCACTGATTGCATAAAAAGGATCCTCAATGGCCTTAGTTACTTTTCTGGCAGCTCCACAAGGCATTAATTCAGCACACTGCACATGTCTGTAGTCATGGGTATCATGTGGCCCTCATCAGGCAGATACAATAGGGGAATCCTGATCACCATGGAGACAGTGACTGGGGTTTGGGATGCTTGTTACCTTGAGAGAGAATAAGAAGAGACAGTGGTCTAGCTCGAAATTCTGGGCCTCTGATCAAAACAGTCAGAAAAGGACCCCTATTCCTTATTAATTTTATACTACGGAGACCTTCTTCTCCTGTGAGGTAGAGGAGATGTTAGGCTGTGCTTCAATCGATGAACAAAATCATTATATTAGAAAATGCATCACAAAAATCCCCTAATGCTTTGATTGCTTGAAGCAAAAACCAACTAGAGCTGGTTTAGGCATAAAAACAAAAAAAACCAAACCCATTGCCACTGAGTCTATTCTGACTCATAGCAACCCTATAGGACAGAATAGAACTGCCCCATAGGATTTCCAAGGAGCAGCTGGTGGATTTGAACTGCCGACCTTTTGGTTAGCAGGGGAGCTCTTACCTACTATGCTACCAGGGCTCCAGTTTAGGCATAAAGTAGAAGTTTATTCTAAGGATACGAAGATCTTAGACACCCAGGTCAAGGATGCAGCAGGGACTCAGGAGCCCACAGAGTAATTGTTCACCATCTCTAGACTCAGATACTCTCTAAACATCTGCTTCTTCCTTCTTTCTCGGAAGACCAATGTTTTCTACCAAAACCAGAACCAATTGTCATGGAGTAGACACCAACTCTTGGTAACTCCATGTTTGTCAGAGTAGAGCTGTGTTCTGTAGGGTTTTCAATGGCTGATTTTTCAGAAGTAGATCACTAGGCCTTTCTTTTGAGATGCTTTTGGGTGGCATCAAATCTTAAATCTTTCAGTTAGCAGCCCACCATGTTAACTTTTTGTACCACCCAGAGATTCCCATAGTTTCTGCTATTCAGTTGTTAATGTAGCTGTCAGAAGATGGCTGGTCTCAAGTCTTGGGTTCACAAATTATAATTCCAGACAGTGGAAACTGACACTCTCATGCCCACCTCCACATTCCCAGGACAGGAATTCTAAGTGGTCCAGCTTAGGTCAAGTGCTCACCATGGATCCAAACCCTTATTTTCAAGTGAGTACTGGGTCTTGTTATACAAACATGAGTGCCAAGGGCCCCTTCCTAAGGGCGGGGAGCTGGAGCCGGCAGTCAAGGTGATATTCTGAACTGGGCAAATATCCTCATAAGACAATTAATTACTGCACATATGAGCCTTACAACCACCCTCTGAGGAAACTCAGTTGTTCATCATTTGACAGATAAGAAAACTGAGGTTCAAAGAGGGCAGACACACACACATACACACAAAAAAGGGCACATGAGTAAATATCAGAGCCATAGCTTGAATCTGTGTGTCTCCTGCCTCAAAATCTTATGTGAACAAAAAAAAAAAAAATGAAACCAACTTTCCCTCTTTTCCCTTTGCATTTTATTTTATTTATTGTACTTTTACTGCCCAGCACAGATTTAAATTCATTCAATCCTTCAAGCAATATTTAATAAAGGCACACTTTATGCAAGGCATTATGCTAAGCCTTACGGGGACTATGGGACCTACCCTCAAGATGCTATTAGATAAGACATTTAACAAATTTTTGTCAAGACTCCTAGTGCTACCACATAACACGACTCCAGCGGGTGCCGTTCACATTTAGCCTTGAGGATGGCACCTCCTAGCGTAGTACAGTGCATGGTATAAAAGTCCACCATTTGTCACAGCTAAACTTACTTGTTCCCTCCATATATTCCCTTAGCATATGATTAATTGCTACAATTTAGAGTCTAACTGAAAATAGGAATTGTGTGTAACTTTAGCATTTACAGTGGAGTCCCGGTGGTGCAGTGTTTAAGAGCTCGGCTGTTAACCAAGCAGCAGTTTGAATCCACCAGCCGCTCCTTAGAAACCCAATGGGGCAGTTCTACTCTGTCCTATAGGGTTGCTATAAATCGGAATCAACTCGATGACAGAGTTTTTTTGTTTTTTTTGTTTTGGTTTAGCATTTACCAGAACCTGGGAGGTCTCTAACATGAAGAATCCTTTACTGGGAAGTAGCTACATTTCTAGAAAGAATAGCCTAGAGAAAGTAGGAGGAAATCTCAGCTGTGATCTCTAGATTGAGCTCTGGGAAGTTCTGTAGCCTGGGGGACACACCCAGCCTTCCAGAGGTTGCCAGGACAGTAACTACTTCTACTGGGAGGAATCACCAGAGCTGACTGGCAGTGCTACCTAGGATTGAGGAAACAGGGAAAAATTAAAGTCGTTGGTGGATTATATGCAGATATAGGAAGCAAAGTAACTAGATGCACAGACAGAGGATGTGAGAGTATCAAAAGGCATAACACACCTGAAACCAAAAAGCAAGCCAAACCCCTTGCGGGTGAGTCGATTCCGACTCATAGCAACCCTATAGGACAGAGTAGAACCGCCCGATAGAATTTCCAAGGAGCAGCTGGTGGATTCGATCTGCCAACCTTTGGCAGTCGTGGCTCGCTGTAGCTCTTAACCACTGAGCCACCAGGAGGACAGCTGGGATGGAGGGTGGGGCCCGTACTGTGGGTTGGTGGGGGAAAGAGTACAGAAAAAGAGGCTCTACCGTTTAGTACTTCCCTGCGCGTCTCATGGTCTAACGGCTGATGTTTCAGTCTCCTATAAAGCGGACGGACCTTTGTGTTAGCTTTACTTTCCCCAATGTCTTTGTTTCATTTTCTTAATAACTATCCTACCAATGTTGTTATTCCTTGCCATTGAGTTGATTCCAACTCATGGCGACCCCATGTGTGCAAAGTAAAAATTGCTCCATAGGGTTTTCAAGGCTGTGACCTTTCCGAAGCAGATAGTCAGGCCTGTCTTCCAATGCCCCTCTGGGTGGGTTCGAACTGCCAACTTTTCAGCTAGTAGTCAAGTGGTTAACCATTTTTGCCACCTAATTGAAACCTTAATAAAAACTGTTGAAAAAGTACGCTTTTGGATAAAGAGCTCTGGGGGGCATTTGTCCTTGTATGCCCACGTCACCATCTGATTATCCAAACACACTAATGGAGTCTAACAAATTCCTTCCAAGGTTGCAAGGGATTAACTGGTTTTTTTCTACCACATGTTGAAAATCAGAATACGAATTGCACCTGCTCCATCTTCAGCTCCACTAACAAGACTCACACTGAAGCATCAAGGCAGGGAAAGGTCTCCTTGAGATTACATTTGAATTTGAAATCAAACATGCCTGCAGACACTGGAGGAGGAGCTGCCTTCCTAAGCATGGCACAACAGCTAATCTCGCATTTTATAGTTTTTCCATGAAAAAGGAAAAGTGCAGGCACTTCACTCAAGCCCCAAAGTGCACAGCTAAGGAACACCTGGCAGTATGAATAAATTGCAAAATGTATCTGTTTTCCTAAGGGAAAAAAAAAAATTTTATTAGCTGTCGCACTTCCGAATGTACTGATGGTAGCGTCTGCTTGCTAAAGACCAACAGCGCTCATTACCAGGCAGTGCAAGAGCCCAGGGGAAGAGACTGAATTGGTTTTTCAAACCACTGACAGTCTCTAGAAAGTCTACAGTGTTTAGTATTTTAAAATTAAACATCTGGTTGAAAGATCTGTTATTTTATCACTTTTTTTAATAACGAAAGTCACGTTTAATATTGTTTTCTCCATCAGAATTTCAAGCCACTTTCCTTTTCGATCACGATAGATCCAAAGTCATGGGCCCAGAAAGAAAAAGAAAAAAAAAAATCCCCCTTAGGTTACTCATGGTAGTTCAGCCCTTACCTTATAAAACTCCTCCTAGGAAGGAAAACAAACCAGTTACATGGCTTCCCTTCCAACAGTCTGCAGCAGTTGAGTGTGACTGTGGGTTTATAGTGCCTCCAAAGATTAAAAACAATCCCACTTCAAATGTTCAAATCAAATTCACAAGCAACCTAATGAGCTGTGAATGTAAATGTAAATGCTTTACTAAGTGAGCACGCATGAAAGAATTATGTGCCCTAAGTAATTACGTGCAGATGCCGACTCTCAGGAGTTCAGTTTGGGACATCTCTCAGCAATGGTGCGTCTTGTGTTTATTCTTCAGTGTCAACTCCAGTTGAGATATTAAGAAAAGGCACCTATTTTCCAGAGGGGCGCACAAGCTGCAGCCTGTTGAACTTGTGAACCTCTTCACATCCCTGGCTCCTAACAGGGCCTCTGCCTTCACCGTCTCGTACAAGACCCTTCCACAGAGAAAGTAATTCATTTGAGCACACACAGTTTAACCTCAGAGACTAGTTCCCACAGTTATACCAAACTGGAAATAGAGGATGCCTGTTATTTGGTTAGGTCCTTGGGTGACACAAATGGTTTGCACTTGACTACTAACAAAAAGGCTGGCTGTTGGAACCTACGCAGTGGGCGCTGAGGAAAAAAGTCCTGGCAATCTGCTTCTGTAAAGATTACAGCCAAGAAAACTCTGTAGAGCAACACTACCCTGTAACACATGGGGTTGCCTTAACTTGGAATCAACTTGACAGGAACTGGTTGGGTTGTTTTGTTTTTACTATTTGATTACCCCATAATGATGATTAATGAGAAATAATGCCCACAACAGGAAAATTGTGATGTTATCAGAGTTAGTTGCTTCACACTTCACACTCGACTCCCATTGATCCCCACTGGCACCTCTTCTGCCCCACTGTCAGATACCCAGGCTTCTGTTCTCTTACCAAACAAACAAGGATCTGCCTCTCCATTTAAACTCCATGAAAACTTATACTACATAATCAGGTCTGCTGGACACATCTGTTACTGCCGAGTCTTTCATCTTTGATAAAATAATTAACGCTTAATCTTAATCAAAATAATTTGCATGCTTCTAGCCAGTCTGTAAGGAAACGTTTGAGGGTAGGGTGAAAGAGGGACTTCTCCTTGTTCCTCAGGCCAGGCTACTCTTCAAGCATCCTCAAGCAACCTAAAAGTTGACCAACCTTGGACCCTTTAGGTACTGGTCAGAAAAGATATTAATCTGCCTTTTTTCTGGAGAGCCCCTACTCTTCCAAGTTCAATGAACTTCCAGCTACAAGTACAGAAGACCTATTTCCTAGCTACTAAATCAATCTGATTTAACTAAGGATCACTGGCTTTTTTGAATGGGCCCTGCCAGTAGACTTCCCAAGCCCTGTCATTATCTCTAATTCTCCTCCACTAATCTCCTTACTCCAAGAAGCTCAGAAGGGATCACACTCACTCATCAGACCAATCACTGAAATATTAAAATATTCCTTTGGTGCCAAACTCAAAAAATTCCTTCATGACAAGGATTTATACTTACCCCTTGGGTTATACTTCCCTGGAAGCTTCAGGTAGTAACTTAACAGGGTGCCTACATAAATATCCTATGTGGGCAGAGGACCTCCACTTCAGCCTTTCCCACGAGATTTGTGATTATAATCATAGCAGGACAATTCCCATCATGCACCACTGTCAGCTTATATCTAAAGGGAAAGGGGAATTGCTGTTTTCCTCCCCTAGGGAAAATAAAAAGGTGTGCATCAGGGTTGTATCCTTTCATCATACCTATTCAATCTGTATGCTGAGCAAATAATCTGAGAAGCTGGACTCTATGAAGAATGGGGCATCAAGATTGGAGGAAGATGCAGGACTAACTTGTCTACTTAAAAACCGTATCTCCTCCCTGTGACATTCCAAATAAAGTCCAAAATTCTTAAACTTGTACCCAAACCAACAAACCAAGCCCATTGCCATCAAGTTGATTCTGACTCATAGTGACTTTATAAGACAAAGTAGAACTGCCACATAGGATCTCTTTATGGAGCAGACTGCCACATCTTTCTCCCACAAAGCAGCTGGTGGGTTTAAACCGTCAACTTTTTGGTTAGCAGCCAAGCACTTTAACCACTGTGCCACCAGGACTCCTACTTGTTGCCTAGGTGCTCCAAAATCCATTCCTATCTAATCTACTTTTTCAATATTCACTTTTATTTCTCCCCTACATGAATCCATCAGTCAATGAATATGTCCCACAAAGACATCTTTTCCATTCCTTTCTTCATTCAACAAAGATTTATTCCTGCCTCTGTACCTTTGCTTATACTTGCCCTTCTGCTAGAATGCCTTCTCCAAACCATTCTACTAAACCATTGTATATTAGATCTCATTCAGAACTCAGTTAAAACCTTACTTCCCTTCTGGAGTTTTCTAAAACCCACCAGTCCACACTGTTCATTCTACTAATGAAATCAGTGTGCTGCATTATGCCAAGAGTTAGAAAAACTGGGCTGAAGTACAAGCTCTGCCACTTGCCAGCTGTTTGAATCTAGGCAGCTCACTTATCTTCTTTTCATCTAAAATGAGGGGTTTGGAATGATCTCAAAGATCTATTCCAATTCTAATCTCAGTTAAGTCTTTAGACCTTACCATAAACTTCCAATTACCTATCCATGAGTAAGGTTGATAGATTTATCCAATAAAAACACAGGACACCTAGTATGTCTCAGACCCAAAGGTTGGAAGTTTGAGTCCACCCAGCAGTGCCTTGGAAGAAAGCCCGGGTGATCTAGTTCCAAAAAATCAGCCATTGAAAATCCTATGCTGCACAGTTTTACTCTGACACACATGGGGTCACCATGAGTAAGAATCAACTCAATGGCAACTGGTAGGTAGTAGTAGTATGTCCCGTTCCATATTTGGGACATACAGGTAGTCCTTGACTTAACGACATATTAAAGTTATGATGAACCACACTTACAACTGTCCATTTGTTTAGCTTTTTTGTACATCTTCTCTTTAATAATATGTACTATATACAACGTTGTAGTGCATAATTTACTGATGTTATCGTTTTCATGCCAACACCCAAAGACAAATAAAGATTGGATTTATAAAGATACTAATCATAAAAGGTAATAACAACAAAAACTAAAAAAAAAAAAAAAATGATATATTTGACATATGTCAGAACGAATTTATGATGGAGTCGTCAGAATGGAACCCCATGGTGAGTCGGGGACTACCTGTACTTACACTAAAAATTATTTGTTGTTTATCTGAAGTTCAAACTTGACTGGGAAGATAAGGGAGCAACAGCAGTGGCTAAAGCAGTTTAAAAAGAAACAACTTAGTTTTGGCTAAAATTTTACCTGGCAACACTATGCCTGAGTCTATGTTCTATAATAACCAATAGATTTAATCTAGCTGGCATCAGGGTTTTGTTTTGTTTTGTTTTTTTAACCCAGGGGCGGACTATCTAACGGGAGTAACATGCTTACCTTGCTTACTAGATCATCTGCAGTGAACAATTTCATACTTTTTTCACCACATCAAAGATTCTGCTTCTAGGTATGGCTGACATCTGTCTCTCTCCCGACCTCACAGCACTTTCCTACAGAGTTAAAGCCTCTTCAAATTTACAACCCCTAATAGGGATGGATGACCCCATAAGCAAGGTAAGCATGCTTACTTGTGCTTACATACTAATCTGTAGTGTTCACTACAGATTAGTAAATAAGCACAAGTAAGCCCGTGCTCACCTTGCTTACGGGGTCATCCATCCCTGGTTTTACCTCTACCGCCAAAGTTTTCTTGCAAGGTGTTGTACACAAAGTATATTCTCAAGTGTTTTATGATAAATGAACGCTAAATTCCTCAAAATAAAGCTAATGTGAAACCTTAAGTACTTACCCTCTTCTTAGATTTAAAAAAAAAAAGCCAAAACTAAGTTGTTCCTTTTTAAACTGCTTTAGCCAGCGCTGTTGCTCCCTTATCTTCCACAGACACCCCATAAACAAGTGTGTAAGGAAGCTCAGTAACCAGCCCACACAAATCCCTTACTCGCTACCCTTCCCTCTGGCCATATATACATAGGAAGCAGAGCAGCGTCTCTGTTTCTTGTGTTCAGTCTGTTTACAAGCCTCTATATATCTGACTATAGTAAAAGACATCCCCAGTCCCACGCTCTTCTCTCCACTTAGTCAAATGACACATTCTATTTCTGCTTCTCACAAAAATGAGAGCATCTCTCCTCCCACATAGAAGAAAGAGTATCATTGGTTCACTCTGCTGGGAGGTAGACCCGCTTATTTTGTAAAATTAAGTCCTATAGAGTCATTGCAAAATCAAATTGAAAAAGGAAATTAACAATATTGCAGAAGAGTTGAAGGTGCAGGGTGGCAAACAAGTTGGACCAAAAAGAACCCCAGAGTAGGAGTCCAAAAACCAGAAACCCATTGCTGTCGAGTCAGTTCCAACTCATAGTCATACGTAGGGGTCAGCAGACATGAACGAGCTTGGCCCTGCCACTACCTCCGTAACCTCAGTTTCCTCTTCCAAGAACGAAAGAGCCCGCCTTGAGAATCTGTAAGGTCCCTTCAGTTTTAATGTTCTATGGCTTTAAGCAAGATTTATATGGAGGCCAATTGAGGATTTAAACTCCACAAGAGGAAATGAGATAAATACACCATTTACAACAAATCGTTCTGATGTGTAATGAACGCTGCTTCCTCTACAAGCGTAATGGAAAAGTACCACAGAAGTACACAAATCATTTACTTGCCTCAGCAACCACTCTGTACAAAGCAGTGCTCTAATTGTACATTTATTTCTCTCTTGTTTTGATCCAAGGCCAAGGTGTGGCAATTAAGGAAAAAACAGACAGACGTAAGAAAAGAGATTGAGACAGAAAAGAGAGTTAAGCTCAGTTACTTGGTTCAACCATGAATCTTTCCTTTGAATTTTCCATTTTACAGTATAATCAGTTGGCTCCTACACAATTGGCTTCTACTCCCAGACCTATCCCAACATGCCCTCAATCTGATCTGCCAGAGAAAAGTAACCCCAGGCCAAGAGGTGAACACAGTTTGAAAAGTGCTAGTGGAAAAGTGATTATCAAAAATTTCTCTGGCCATAGTAAGGGAGAGATTTTAAAAGAATTAGATGGAGGACATTGTTCGGCATTCAAAGAGCAACAGCAAATAATTGATGTACATGGTTAGGGTAAGAACACATGTAGTCAAAACAACTGGATGGGTGGCTAAAAATTCAACCTACTATCCACTGCCCAGGTGGCACAGTGGTTAAGCACTCAGCTGCTAACTGAAAAGTCGGTGGTTTGAACGCACCAGCCACTTTGCTGGAAAAAGATGTGGCCATCTGCTTCCGTAAAGATTTACAGCCTTGAAAACCCTACAGGCAGTTCTACTCCATCCTAAAGGGTTGCTATGAGTTGGAATCGACTCAACAGCAAGGGGATCCAAATATCTGGTCTAATCAACTCATGACTTCTAGAGATATTCGGGGATATACAGATATAGGATGAATTTTTTTCCACTTTTTACTTGGATGCTCTGGGAAAAACTATATTAATGGAACGGCACTTGGCGAACTCTCTCAGATATTAGAGTTTTCAAATAAGCATTTTACGAAGTGAGAATCAATAGGTTCACATAGCTCTCCAGAGGAGCTGTATGTCATCATCAGCTAAGTATCTACTGTTATTGTTTTCCCCACTGAATAGTTGGTAAAGTACATCCAATTCTCTTGCAGTTATAATGGCATAATTAAATGGCAGACAAGGACCTCAGGGAGCCCTACAGTCCACCCCTTGCGCTCAGGCAAGTCCACACTTAAGCTGTTGCAAAAACAGCTAAAAGATCCCTCAGTAAAGAGATACACATTCTCGGAATTATTCACATGAAAGTATTACATGGACTATAGGGTAGTTTGCATGGCTAAATTTCTTGGATGAAAATGTTAAGTATATTCTGGAGTTAGTTTCTTTATAGCCAAGGACTCTTCAGAGCTGCATTTCCAAATATGTGTTTCCTGTGTTTGATTTTTGGTTTTTGGGTTTTTTTTTTTTTTTTTTTTGGTTATATATGTTAGTAGATATCCACCCTACTCAGACAAATAGGTTTGGGAAATATTGGTGAAAGCAAAATCAAATAGGTTTCTTTTACAGCGGGAATTCTCAGAGTCTTTAAAATGTTGATACTTCCTTACATCTCTGTAGAACTCCTTTTCCTCACAACACCATTAACATACTGGAGTGCTGCCTGCCCGCTAGCTTCCCCTACCATTACTACCACCGCCACCAGCACCACTTAACCAGTTATCCTACACAGATTTTAGATCTCACATCAAACAGCTCTTTTTCAGGAAAGCCTTCTTTAACTTCCTAAAGCAAGGGTTGGCAAACTACAGCCCATAGGCCAAATCCAGCCTATTACCTGATTTGTATCGCCCACAAGCTAAGAATGGCTTTTACGTCTTTAAATGGTTAAAAAAAAAAAAAATCAAAAGAAGAATAATACTTTGTGATACAAAAAAGTTATGTACAATTCAAATTCTAGTATCCATGTGTAAATTTGTATTGCCAGGCAGCCATGCTCATTATATCTATGACTGCTTTCATACATAACAGAGTAGCTAGAACAGAGACCATATGGTCCGTAAGGCCAAAAACATTTACTATCTGGCCCTTTACAGAGAAGATTTGCCAACCTCTATGTTCAACTACAGGGTCCCTGTCAGTCAGAATCGACTCAGCGGCAACAGGTTTAGGTTTTTGGTTTATGTTCAACTATATGCTCTCATAGCAGTGTGGACTTTTACAAAACCTGTCTCCTATGTAGATATCACACTTACTGGGCTGATTATTTTAATAATAGCTGTCTCCACACTAGACAGTGAGCTCCATGAGGGCAGGCTCATATCTGTTTTTCCTCACCCTTATATCCTCAAAGGAGCCCTGGTGGTGCAGTGGTTAAGCACTTGGCTGCTAACTGGAAGATGGACAGTTCAAACCCACCAGACGCTCCTCGGGCGAAAGATGTGGCAGTCTGCTTCCATAAAGATTACATCCTTGGAAACCCTATGGGGAAGTTCTACCCTGCCCTACAGGGTCTCTATGACTCGGAATTAACTCGACGGCAATGGGTTTGGTTTGGTTTTGGTTTTATATCCCCACAGGTTAGCCCACTACCTGGCACATAATAGATGTCAACTAAATATTTGTTGATAAGTAAATATTTGCTAAAACTGATGTTCCACAAAACACCGCTTGGGAGACGTTACTTTCTCTATATATCCTCTACCTGGTAGTCAAAATAGAGAAACAGAGACTTTGTTCACAGAATATTTCATCAAAATGATGCTGTGAAAGGAGTCAAAATTAGCAGAAGAAAGGCCTGTTTGTCTTGAGGCTGCTCCACTCAGAGGAATCTAAAGAAACTACAGTCACACTCAATAGAGAGCTAGCTGTAGCAGCCCTCTGTAAAGTTCGTATTGACTAACTGGTTAATGAAAAGGAAGACAGAAGAACTGATACATTTGAACTGTAGTGTTGGTGAAGAATATTGAATATACCATGGACTGCCAGAAGAACATACAAATTAGTCTTAGAAGAAATAAAAGCAGAAAACTCCTTAGAATTGAGGATGGCGAGACTTTGTCTTGCTTACTTTGGACACATCATCAGGAAAGACTCTGAAAAAGGACATGATGGTTGATAAAGCAGAGGGTCAGTGAAAACAAGGGAAAGCCTCGGTGAGATGGATTGACACAATAACCACAACAATGAACTCAAATATACCAACGATCAAGAAGGTGGCAAAGGACCGGGCAATGTTTCACTGTGTTATACGCAAGGTCACCACGCGTCAGAGCCAACTCGATGGCAACAACAGCGGCAGCCCTTCAGAATTAAATGAGAAAAAATTACTCAGAACTCAAGGGGTTTGTAGCTATACAGGAAAGTGCTAGGCCCCTAGGACATGGCTGGAGATTAGCAAGTGTACACGAAGAGAAAAGGACGCGGCTATCAGTGAGATGAGACTCCCAAGCACCTTTCTGAGATGCAATTTATAAAGACTAAAAGGGATTCAATGGGAAAAACAGAGGCATGTCTCCCCTCATCCTCTGGACACCATAGGTATCTGTGAGATTGTTCTGTGGGTAATAGCCCACATTGCAGCCCGTCCACATATAGTAGACCTAAGAACAGCTATACGATTTCCTTCATGTTCTGGAAACTGCCCTCTGTCTCCCTTCCTGTTTTGACCCAAATCACTACTTTTTTCATCAGACACTATTTATGAGGCTTAATGGATGGGCTTAAACATTTCCAAGAGCTTAGAGACATGTGCCAGCAAGAGATTGTTTCCCCCTGAATCTCAGACCAGCTGCAGTCATAGTTATCTGCCAGCCTGTCTTCCTGATTATAAATAAGAAGATGCACAGTCCAAGGATGCACAGAACAAAACCACCAGGCATGTCCTGGTTTAAAAAGGATCAGGTGCTTCGTTATTTCCTCACCAAACAAGATCACTTCTCTTCAAACAAAACTTTAGTGAGTGACTATTGCGTACCTCTGTACCAGTCACTGTTGAGCAAAATCATTTCTGGAGCTCACAATGTAGTGGAGAAAATAGACATTAGCTGGATAATCATGCAAATAAGTAACTATTTTCAAACTCTGGTAAGGGCTATGAAGAAAAACTACAGGACACTGTGGGCATGTATAACAGAACCAAAACCAGTTGTCGTTGAGTTGATTCTGACTCATGGAGAACCCATGTGCATCAGAGTAGAACTGTACTCACTGGGTTTTCAATGGTTGATTTTTTTGGAAGTAAATCACCAGGCCTTTCTTCTGAGGCACCTCTGGGTGGGTTTGAACAGCCAACCTTTCAGTTAGCAGCTGAGCGCTTAACTGTTTTCACCACCCAGGGACTCCCATGTATAAGAGAGAACATGGCTTAATTGGGAGGTCAGGAAGGGCCTCCTAACAACGTGGTATTTCAGCTGAGAGCTAAAAAATTGTTGGCGTTTTCTCAAGCGCACAGCCAAAAAAAGGAAAAAAATTATCTTGGGCCTGAAACCCTGTGGAATTTCCACCTGGAAATCTTTAATTGTTGATTCGATTCGAACTGACTAGAACCAGAAGTGAAAATAACCACTAAAGTAGCCTGGCAACAATGTTCCTAGTTGCTAATGTTGAAAATCAGGCTGTCTCTCACGGGATGCCATGGTCATAGTGATTGGTAGAAATTGTCCCATTCTTCCTACAAGTTTTCCCAAGATCTTTATGATCCCCCTTTTATAAGTGAAAAAAAATCAAGGAGGAAAGAGGCCACATTTCAGTCAAGGCTATAATGAAATTCCTCCTTCCCAAAAGATAGCAGAGATGAGCTATCTGCTCCAGAGCCATTTAGCGGGGCCCGAATCAAGCAGAAATCAATTGATGGACTGAGGACTTCTTCATGTGAAGTATTAGCAGGCAAAGACGCATTCATTTGGCTCCCTGTATGCACAAAGCACTTTACTGAGGGTCAGAGGAAAACCTGTTGTGCATTTGACAGAGAACACTTTCTTTAAAGCGGGCAGAATACAACAGAGGGGAAATAACAAGGGACCATGGAGGCAGAACACTTTGTTCCAATCAGTCACCAAAAATAAAGTGAAAAGGAAGACTGAAGAACAATTGATGCCTTTGAATTGTGGTGTTGGTGAAGAATATTGAATATACCATGGGCTGCCAGAAGAATGAACAAATCTGTCTTGGAAGAAGTACAACAAGAGTACTCCTTAGAAGCGAGGATGACGAGACTTTGTCACACTTACTTTGGACATGTTATCAGGAGGGACCAATCCCTGGAGGACATCATGCCTGGTAAAGTGGAGGGCCAGCAAAAAAGAGGAAGACCCTCAACAAGATGGATTGACACAGTGGCTGCTACAATGGGCTCAAACATACCCACTATTGTGAGGATGGCATAGGACCGAGCAACGTTTTGTTCTGTTGTACATAGGGTCACTATGAGTTGGCACAAACTCAACAGCACCTAACAACAGCGACAACATGTGCTCACTGCTGGGCTGTGCCCTCTGGAAGGTGAAAAGTAAGTACAAGCAACAGTCCCCACTTTCAGGGCCTCCTATTGTCAAGGAAGGAGCCCCTGGGCAGCACAAATAGTTAAAGTCTGGGCTACAGACTGAGAGGTTGACAGTTTGAACTTGCCCTGAGGCACTTCGGAAGAAAGTCCTGGTGATCTGCTTCTGAAAGGTCATAGTCATAAAAACCCTTTGGAGGACAGTTCAGCTCTGCATACGTGGGTCAGAATCAACTTGACAGCAACTGGTTTTTTATTGTCAGGCAACTTAACAATCTAGTTGAGAAAATATGGATCATACACACATGTGCACGCACACACATGCACACACACACACACACAGACCAGTACAGCTCAAGTGTGGATCAAACAGAACTCATAAATACCACAGGAGGGAACAGAATTGTTCTAGAGTGGTCAGAAAAGGCTCTATGATAACAGTTAACCTTTACTGAGCACTTACGACATACATAACAATAACAACTAGCATTTACTAAACATTTACTCAGTACTGGGCTAAGTGCTCTCCAGACATTATCTCACTGAATCCTCCCAACAACCCTATAAGGCAGGCACTGTTTGAGAGGTGAAGAAACTAAGGCTTCAGAAGTCAAGTAATTTGACCAGGATTTCCTAGCGTATGTACAGCAAAGTTGAGAATGGAACCCGAGGTCTGTCAGATTGCAAAGTCCATGTTCTTAATCCAAAATAAAAAAAAAAATTTAAAAAAAAAAAAACCCTTACTGTCAAGTTGATTCCGATTCATAGCGACCCTATAAGACAGAGTAGAACTGTCCCATAGGGTTTCCAAGGAGCAGCTGGTGGATTCAAACTACCAACCTTTTGGTTAGGAGCCATAGCTCTTAACCACTGCATCACCAGGGCTCCTAATGCAAAATAGACCCTCCAAATCCATAGAATTGCTCAAAAAGACTAGAGTGTGTGTGTATTTCATGCCTCTCTCAAGATAATAAGGCTTCTTCATCTCATTTATCATTATATCTGTTATCAATAAAGATACTTTAAGGGCAAAGCTAGGATTTGAGCCAGTTAATACTTAGGTAGGTGGAGGAGCCAAGAGCCAAGAGAAGACATCCTTTCATTTACTCATTCATTCAACAGATACTTATTGATGACCCACTCTGTTCCTGGAAGTGTTCTCAGGGCTAGAGATACAGCATAGGAATGAGTGGACCATAGCCCCTTCTCTCATGGAACTTACACTCTACTGAGGGGGACAGAAAATACATACATGTAAACATGTGACTAGATTATACAAATAAATAAATAACACATCAGAAAACGATACATGCTAGGAGATGAGTAAGCTGGACAAGGAACAATGAGTGATGGAGGTGGGGATATGATCATGCCATTTCAAATAGTATGGTGATGGAAAGTTTGCTAATAAAGTGGGGACACTGAGTAGAGCTAAAGGAAGCAGGGAAGCCATGTGGATAGTGGGAGGTCATTCCAGGCAGAAGGACTGTCAACTATTAGCATTTTAACCTCATTTTTAACCTAACTGGAAATCTAAGGCTGATCATCCTCCAACTCTTGAAACTGGTAGATGTCCTTGGTTCAATGCCCTAGGAGGTTTCTCTTGAAGAGACACCACGTCTTTGTGACTCTTGGCTCTTCTCCAGACTTGCCAGCAGGAATTTCCTATATGCCCCAGATATCTGAGGCAGACACTTGAAGATTCTTTTTGTATTCCTTCTGTAGTCTCCTCCCCCTCTCCCTTTTTTTGCAAACTAAAATTCTGTCCATATAGATAAAGTCATGTTTATATTTGTTCTTAATCTGGTGCAATTGTAAACATTTATCAGTTTCTCTTACTTGCTACCAAAGATAGAGGAATTTGAAATAAGAAAGAAGCAAAGGGGATCAGGCAAATCATTGTTGCTATATTATGGGAGAAATGTAGTTGGCAAGGGGCCCCAGTGGCATAGTGATTATAGCTTGGCTGCTAACCAAAAGGTCAGCAGTTCGAATCCACCAGCAGCTCCTTGGTAACCCTATGGGGCAGGTTTACTCTGTCCTACAGGGTCGCTATGAGTTAGAACAGACTTGACAGCAACAGGTTTGGTTTTTGGTTGGGTATAGTCGGCAAATTCTAAACTGAATTGTGTAGCAAATCACCGAAGCTATTTTGTATCTTTGATATTTGAAAGCCTTTTTCTAACTTCTTTTGTAATCCAGTTGAACGCAGCAGCAGTGCTATCATAATTTGCATTAATGCCTCTTAAATTTAGAGTATTACAGAAAGCATTTGTCTCTTTACATTTTGAGAATTCTTCTACATGGCCTCCCTATAGAGCATTTTTTGGGCACAGGGATCTCTTTGAGAATCTGAAAAAAAGCTGTAGACTCCCTTTCTCTGATCCCTCCAAAAAATCACGTGCCCTAGAAATTATGCAGAGCATTCTAGTAGATGATCCCTTTAAACCTATCCTTCTCCCTAGAAACCTAAGAAGACAACCTCTACACCTCCCCCCACCCCGGGGTCTATGGACCTCAGCTTAACGGCCTCTGTTACAGAGTTTCTTTTGAAAGGGACTCAGTCATTCCCACTCTCAGGAGAAAAGTCCTGTACTATCTGCAAAGTCATCAGCATTTATTAAAAGGTCACATGTCAAAGGAATTCCATGTGGCATGAGGACAAAGCAAAATAAATTCTAGCTGATATTTCTTCTAGTCGCATGCTCAGACAGCAGACCACTCTAGAACCATCACAAACTAGAAACTAGGAGTCCAGAAGGGGGCGGACAGTTAGGAGAATGGCTTTTATGATGCAACCCTCTGTGCAGGACATGTTCTGCTACCGAAAGTGTGTCTGCTTGTGACACTTATGCATGTTTCTGTCTCCTCCGTGAAATGGGGCTCCTGGAGGGCAGGGGCTATGCTTAAATTTATCCTTGTAGTCCAAGTGGCCAGCAAGAGATAAAACCCACCCTGAATTAGTTAACCATAAAAGGCAATATTTATAGGCTCGTATGTCCAATCCAGAGAATGTAGAGGTACAGTTGGACTCAGGAACTACCAAAGCAAAACAAAACCACTTGCCATCAAGTCTATTTTGACTCATAACCACCCCACATGTGTCAGAGTAGAACTGTGCTCCAAAGGGTTTTCAATGGCTGATTTTTTGGAAGTAGATCGCCAGGCGTTTTTTCTGAGGTGTCTCCGGGTAAACTTAAACAGCCAACCCTTGAGTTAGCAGCTGAGTGCTTAACCATTTACCTCACCCAGGGACTCCAGAACCACCAAAACCAGGGACTGTTTTCTCTTTTCTCTTAGGCCACCTGTCCTCATGAGGTAAAAATATGGCCCCTGGAAGCTCTAGCCTTGTAGCTTAGCAACTACACATCCAGAGAAAAAAGGGATCATTGCTTCCAGCTCCTGTTTGAAAAATGCCAAAGAAGGATTTTTCTTTACCCAGTTTAGTACACAAGTCAGGGAGATGGGGCACTGTGGTAGGCCAGCTCACCTATAACACGTGATCGGAAAAGAGGGAAATTGAAATAGGTAAGGATACTGTTACCAGAAGAAGAAAGATAGTAGATGGATGCTAGCAGACAAAAGCAATAGATTTGCAAATAATGATAATATTAATAAAAGCTAATTATTTTCTACCATGTGCTAGATATTGTGCTTAAGTGTGTTGGTTACATTCTGCAAGTACAGGTAGTCCTCGACTTACACCGTATTGGACTTAAAACAACCCACACTTATGACTGTCTTTTTTTTTTTGTACATCTTCTCATTAGTAATGTACGTATGTATGAAAATATATCTGTAAGTTTATATGTAATGTTTCCAACCCCCTAAAACAAATAAAGATCAGATTTATAGAGACACTGATAATAAAAGGCAGTAATAATGAAAACTAAAAAAAAGAGGCATTCGACTTACTTCAGAACTGATTTAAGAGAGAGTCGTCAGAACAGAACCTTATCACAAGTCAGGGACTACTTATTGTTGACCAGATAGCATGAGACCAGATTATGCACAATCTTGAAACCCAGCCTAAGGCATTTAATAATATATGGTTAGAAATGGGAAGCTCATGAAGGTTTTGAGGGAGCAAGTTACATAACAAAAGTAGTGCTTAAGTGTGGTTGATACAGCAGCGGTCTGTCTCTGTCAACAGCTCCCAGTGAGTTGAATGGATCTTCAAACTCAAACCCTGGGTCTTCAAACTCCAGATGGGATCTGAGAGTTTTCTTATCAAACACTTCTCTATGTCTTTATGCCCAGCCAAGTCCCCTACAAAGAAGCCTTCATTTTCCTGGTCAGTAACCCCTAGCAATGAAGAGGAATAATGACAGTGCAGAACTGAGCCACATTTGGAGAAATATCACCTGTTAATTCCAAGGCTCACCTACCAGCTCAGGGGAAAGACAAACATTTCCTTCTAGCAGATAACTGTAAGCTTCAAAGTAAATTTGAAAGTGGAGAGAACATATTGTTATTTTCCCTCCTAACAAGGCTTGATGAAAGTATTCTCCACAGAGGCTGCCTAACTGGGCGGGGAGCTGGCTCTTGCAGCACTGGCAGAAGGAACCAAGGGCTGGTGAGTACGTTTTGTCTGAAGGCTACCTTTTTTCCAAGGGAGGAGGAGGGGGCTGTTTCACACACCTCCAAGGTCCCAGTTTCACACACCTCCAGGGCCCTCCAGGGGACCCCCTGTCAAGTGGCTGTTCTGAGTATCTTCTGAACAACTGGCTCCCTACTTTATTTCACAGCACTACCTCTCTGGTTTTCTAATTATCCTGCGGAGAATGTACAGTGTTTACTTACTGCTCCTGAAAAATGCAAGGCTTGCTTCCTGCTGCTAAGATATCCGTAGAAACTAGTGTCAGTAATTGTAGCCCCTCTGGGCCTTGTGAGGGTGTCTCTGAAGTCAGCTGCATGTTCTGGCCCCTAAGAGCAGCTTTCTGGGTGAGGGGCTGAGGACTGTGGAGCTAAATGAACCATCCTCTTTGGCCAAGCGATACATTCAACCTCAGCCAGGCAAACCTCCCCTACCCCCAGCCACAGCCCCCTCCTCTGTCCTCCTCACTGCCTTGTGATACCCTAGGTCCTCCCAAACCTGATTAGCCACCACATCAAGCAGTGCATGCACTAGGGGAACGAAAGAAATAATAATAATGGCTAATATTTATGGGACATTTTTTGCGCCAGGTATTTTACATAAATATCTAATCATATGTCCACAACAACTCTACGACTTTTTTCATTTTACAAGAACCTGAGGCTTAGAGAGTTTATGTAATTTTACCCAAAGTTAACATAGTTATTATGTTAGCTGCGTTATAGGGGAGGGAGAGAGGTGTATACTCCTAACTCCTCTGCTACGTTGCTTCCCAGTGAGACAAATTTGTCCCCGGGGAGCCTCCACTGTTCTTTCAATCAGTCAGTCAGTGTTTACCAAGAACAATCTTAATGCAAATGAGCCCTGGTGGCTCAATGGTTAAGCACCCGGCTGCTAACCAAAAGGTCAGCCGTTCAAACCTACCCAGCGACTCAATGAGAGAAAAGATCTGGTGATCTGCTCCGGTTAAAGATTTCAGCAGAGGAAATCCTACAGGGAAATTCTACTCTTTCCTGTAGACTCACTATGAGTCAGAATCTACTCAACGACCCACAACAACAACAAGATCATGGTGCAAACGCTGTGCTAAAATGACATTTGGTGAGCTCTCTACTGTTCAGAGAACTTCCATTCCAGTAGACAAAACGTATACGACAAAAAAATACCAAACAACATTATAGAAGGTAGCATCAAACTGTAGAACAAGCCGGGGTTCTTAACCTAGGTTCCATGTGGATGACTAGGGAGGTCTAGGAATGTTCTAAAGTGACATGTAAACTTGTCTTCATATGTACATTTTTCTGGCTTCCCTTAGATGAGTGGTTCTTAACTAGGTGTGACTTTGACCCCTGGGGGACATTGGCAAAGTCTGGAGACATTTTTAGTTGTTCCAACTGAGGGCTGCTACTGACATCTAGTGAATAGAGGCCAAAGATGCTGCTGAACATTCTACATTGCATAGGACTGCACTCTCACCCCCAACAACAAATTATCTGGCCCCAAATGTCGAGGGTGCTGAGGCTGAGAAATTGTGCATTACATTCGCCAATGCATCTCCGTCTGCCCAAAGGAAGTTAAGAACTACTGCTCAGAGCTTTATTTGCTCTATGAAGGGCATGGACAAGAAGGGTCTTTTCAACCCTACAAACATTTTCCAGAATCTCGTGATGAGACAGGCTGCCAGGATTACCTTCCTAAGACTCCAGTATCCCTCAGCATCTGGTTAGAGGACTTTCAGCAAAATCTGAATACTTAATTTTAATGCTAAGACTCAGTGGGGTGTAATGTTTCTGGGTTCCATGCATGTATTTTCACCAGGTCATTCAACACCTTGCACAAAAGCCATGCAAAAACGATGAACATACTGAACAAGCCACAAGGGACACAGGTGGAGGCTTGTGGTGAGGAGGCAGGAGTCTTTTATGTATTATGCCTATGTCCTTGTGTCCATGTTGACAACTGAATTCTAGGCAACATACGGAGTGTGGTGCTGAAGGCATTTTACAGGCCTGGGAGTCAACGCCCCTGGATTGGACTTTACACTCTCCCACTAACGAACTGTGGGGACCGAATGTCATTTTCTTTCTCTATAAAATGCAGGGTTTGGACTCTGTATCAGCCAAAGTACAACCAGAAAAACAGAACCAGCAGGAGATTTAGTCCAATAGCCATAGGTCAGGCCATCAGGAAGGGTTGGCTGGAACTCTCAAGCATAGGTGAAATTTCTTCTTCCAGGAAACCTCATTTCTCTTCTTAAGGCTTTCCAAAATTGAATCAGGCCCATCCAGATTATCTAGAATAATCTCCTTTACTTTAAAGTCAACTCATTATGGACTTTATTCATATCTATAAAATACCTTCACAGCGACACCTAGATTAGTGTTTGATTCTGTAACTGAGGACTATGGAGTCCCTGAGTGGTGCAAACAATTAAGCGCTCAGCTGCTAACCCAAAGGTTAGGGGTTTGAGTCTACCCAGAGGTGCCTCGGAAGAAAGATCTAGAGCTCTACTTCCGAAAAATCAGCCAATGAAAACACTCCATTATGGAAGGAAGTTCTACTCTGATACACATGGGATCACCCATGAGTCGGAGTCAAGTCGAGAGCAACTGGTTTGGTTATGGTAGCCTAACCAAGTTGACACATAAAATAACCATCACAGACTCCATGGTGTCTCAGTTTCTTTGCAGCTCTAAGAGCTTATAATTTTAATATTAATCATTTTGAGCAACCACTTGTAATTACCAGGGCTGGTAAAAAAAAAAAAAAATTTGTTGTCATTGAGTCTATTTTGACTTATAGTGACCCTGCAGGACACAGTAGAACTGTCCCATAGGGTTTACCAAGGAGCAGCAGGTAGATTTGAACTGCCGACCTTTCGGTTAGCAGCTGAGCTCTTAACCACTATGCGACCAGGGCTCCAGGGTCTGATATCCAGGAAAACAGATAAACCAAAAGAAGCACCTCTGATCAGTTGGCCTAGAATTAGGTCACCAGGACAGCAACCTAAGAGATAAGATACAAATACATGAGTCTGGCCACAGCCATGGCTTCCTTTGGCAGAAATGCTGCTAACAAGAAGCTTTCCTTCTAAATTGCCAATGGCAGACTCTCCCACCACCATGATAAAAATTAGGCAAAGACTTCTAAGTAGCCAATTAATTGCTGGAGAAAAAATGGGGAGAAAGATCCTCCATTAGCATAGAAACCACTATGACTCATGACATTTCCCCAGGACTTAGAATCACAGAATTTTCAAGCCAGAAAGATCTTAGAACTATGTCAAACTCACTTATACATGAAGGGACTGAGAACCAGAGAGACTCCTGAACAGCGAAAGGTCAAGAGGCTACCCAGTGTCATAGTCAGGATGAATGCAGTGTCATGATTCCGAGGCCAAAGGGCTTTCCACCACGTCTCCCTGCAGCAAGCCAAGCCAATGTGCCCAGGCCAAAAATGCAAGCCTTCTACCTCCTCAGCAAAGCCTGCCATCCAGCTCTTCACCACTGGCATTTATTCGGACAGATAGCAGCAACTACAGAAGGGTACACTGTTAACGCAAGATGACAAATTCTAAAATTGGCTTGTTTTCACAACTGCCGCTTTTTAAGAGGTGAAAGACCTTTCTCTGACTCTTTAAAAACCTCTGGATTTCAGCCAGCTCAACATCCCCACACATCCTCCCACAAACACTTGCTATGGAAATGTCATTATTCTATTCTCAAGAGGCTGGAACAGTTGTGCTTCTTTTGTAATAACTATGTTTTCTGAAAGACGAGAAAAAAAATGGTGGAAGCCAGGGGCAGAAAAATCTTCCATGGATCAGCCATGCTCCCAACCCGCACTAAGGGAAAATAAAGGAGAAGATACGATTTCAGACACCATGTCAAAGATGGACTCTCCTCACGCCATGTAGAAAGATTTCTATGGTTTTACTTGATTCATGCTGGCTATTTTCAAGGACTGCATCCAGCAGCCCCTCACCCAATTACTCACCCAATCTGAGAAGCAGAAATAGTTCCCTTTACTCAGCACCCACTCTAAAACCTCTCTCTTGAACCTTAGAAATTAAGAATGTTTGGTAGCAAGAAAGGGAAAATTGCAGCAAGATCAAGCAAGCAAGGAGATAATGTGTTGGTTTTACATTTCAAAGATCCCAAATAAGGTGGCCGTATATTATCTTCATGACAATTTTGCCCCAAGGCTAGTTGTTGTTACCTGCCATTGAGTCAGCCCCGATTCATGACGACCCCATGCACAACGGAACAAAATACTGCTTATGATGGACTGTGGATCAGACCGTTGTGATCCATGGGGTTTTCCTTGGCTGATTTTCAGAAGTAGATTTCCAGGCCTTTCTTCCTAGTGCATCTTAGTCTGGAAGCTCCACTGATACCTGTTCAGCATCATAGCAACACACAAGCCTCCACGGACAGACAGGTGATGCCCGCCCTTAAGGTGCACTGGCTGGAAGGTGAGCGTTATACCACTGAACCACCAATGCCCCTACTAAAAACCAATAATAAAAGGTATTTACCTCTATTTCTCCAAGAAAAGAGAGACAGAGGAGGGAAAGGGGTTTTTGTTGTGTTTTGTTTTTCCTCTATAGAGCATGTGGAAGTCTAAGCACTTCTAAGTACTTAAAGGCCTCTTTGGCCAGTCACACTTCCCTTGTAAGGAGTATGACTGGGTTACTGATGACTGAGACAATCCAGAACGATCAAAAACTGTCCTTGGCTAAAGGTATCAAGAGTAAGCACTGCTCTAGTTCACATCCTGACACCAAGAAGCCGAACTTTGATTATCAATCATTTATTTTAACAGGTTTAGAAGCAACGTAATCACCTTGCCAGAAAGGAGGAAAGATTCGGGCAGTGGGATGAGGACATTTGGGAGAAAGATCAGTAAACAAAGAAAGAGAAGGTCAGGGACTCTAGGGCTGAGTCCACTACATTGTCCATTACGTTGACCATCCTGTCATCAGGCTGGAAATTCCCACCACAAGTCACTCCTTTAATTAAGACACAAAAGACCCTTGCTAAAAAGTACTTTGGTTTTCTAGGCAGCATAATACCCTGAGATACTCTCAGTCATTAACATCTAAAAATAAATGTATATATTTGATTAAAGCCCGGCAGAAATGGGACACAGAACAGAAATATTTTAACAGAGGTATGAGACCTGGTAGGTTGTGGAGTAAAAGGCACTTATCCAGTGCAGTAGTATTCCAGAAAGATGAAAAGCTGTCTCCATATATACGGGGAAGCTGGGAGGTAGAAAATATAAACGCAAGGGAGGAGGGTGGCAATGAGACGGGACTCTGAAGAATATGTAAACCTCCTTAACAATTTTGCCCACAGCTTAACAATTTTGCCCACAGCCAGGAGTATCCAAGAGCTGTGGCACTAAAAGTGGTTTGAAAACCAAAATTAACCAGTGACCCCAGTTCTTTCCAGAAAACAGGCTGAAATGAAAAATCAGAGCTCGGTAGAGAGTAAAATTGTTCTGCCCTGCGCGAAAGCAGAATTTAGCTACAGGATCATAATTTCCAAATGAAAAACTAGGACACATAGTCTGACAAAGAATTTTGGTGCCATTCAGAGTGAATGAGGCAATCTGAAGAATACTGAAGAATTGGATACTCAAATATTGGAAGGTACTAGATATTTCAGTAATATATGGGAATAGGAATAAATTAAAGGTGTGCAAAAGAGAGTCAATTCGAGAGATGGAAAGGGAATATTGCACCAGTTTTCAATTTTAAGGGACAATATGACAAATGGCAGCACATTAAGCCAGAGAAATTTTTCAAGGGACTGATTGAGGTTCTGGTTCTCTGGAACTGAATTCACTGCAGACTATTAGTCAATGAGCCAATATTAATTAAGAGGTCACAGTGTGCTTTCCAGCCGCCTTTTTTCTTTTCACTGCAATCATACAACATTAATTTGACTTATAATGGGTAAAATGAGTTGCTTTCAAAGTTGCCTTAGCTTCTATCATCTTCCAACACAATTTCAAACAAGCAATCATGCCCTCTAACTCCCCAACAACCCCTTTCAACAACAAAAAAACTGCCACCTCTCATGCACCTCCTTGAAAAACTCTCACTCCCCTCTGCTTAGAACTCATGCTACTCACTGTATCAGTTAAGATTTGGATACAAGTAACAGAAAACAACTTCCACTTAAGGTGAAAACAAGAATGTAATAAGGCCACTGGGCTATCTCAAAGAAGCCAAAGGCAGGTGCCTCAGTCCACTACCATGAACTGGAAAGCTAAAAGGATAAAACAGACTGGGCATGTTGTATGTCATTCTTCTTTTGCTGCAAGTAGACTTCTCCCATGACAGGTGGAAGACAGCCACTCCATCACTTTGGTGTTTGCATTCAAAAGATCTACTCATATTGAACTAAAATATCTTAGACTTACTTCCAAATTTCCAGTACAGGGATTCCATCCTGACCCAACTCTAGTTTATTCGCCTGTGACCATCTCCCATATTTTCCTACCTCCATAGCAAGCCTATCTTCTGCTCATGTTTTAGACTGTGGACTCAGCTGGTCTCCTTTTCCATCTAGCTGGCCACTCTGCTTTCTATCCTTCAGTAATATCTCAAAAACTTCTGCTCCAATGATAGCACTCTTCTTTATTTTCCATTGCTTTTATGGAAGTATTCCCTTTGGATAATTTCAAAGGAATTTTGTTAAGAGAAGGTGGATGTGGATAACAAGCCTGCCATCTTAACCCAATCACTCTAACTTTTCTAGCTACTTGTTGTTCTTCTTCCTTTAGTCTAGTGCTATATCAAAGCATAACTTCAATCATGTCACTTCAAAGACTCCCAATGGCTAAGAGTCCAAATACCTAATCATAATATTTAGGACCATTCATGGTCTTGTCCATGTTTCTCTTTCTGGAAAACTCTGATCCATTCCTTTTTTGAACCTAATTTTCTACTCCAAACAAAGTCTCTGCTTGCTCTTCCCCAAATAGTCCCCACATTCAAGCTTTACTGCTTGTATATTTTTGCTTCTCTCTTCCCTCTGCTTTATTACTCATAACAAATCCAACCCAACAACTGAAATCCTCCTGTCTCTAAAAGACTCAGAACAAACTTGACCTCCTCCATGGAGCCTTCTTACCCACTCAGGCAAACATCATATTTCTTTTGTAAAGAAGTCATATAATTTTGAACAAATCCTTCTTTTGGCATATGTCTTTTCACTGCTGATTGATACATTATCTTTCTTGTTAAATCATAAGCATATGACAGTGACTTTCTTATTCATCTTTTGCATCCTGCATAGCATTCGTGCATTACATTGTACATGGTATTTACTCAAAAAGAATTAAAGAACAATGGAAGAAGGAAATTAAATCTTCATTTAGACTATATTTTTTCCTTTCTTACATTTTTTTAAGCTGTACTTCACTAAAATCATTTCACATATTTGGAATCCTTATTATAACCAGGGCTTAAACCAGTTCCTCCTGGTTCAAGTATGGCTGAGGAAGCAGCACTGGAACAGACACAAATTTTTAAAATTTGGTAAACCAGAACCACAACTGGAACAGGAAAAATTATAAGTCAAAGTCCTGCTGGAAACTTAATCTCCCTCTTAGAAAACAAGGGCAGTGTACGTGTTGCATAGCAACCAAATCTCTTACCCATTGGATTTTGCTCAGAGTTGGTAACAATGGTGCCCCACTCAAAGAGGCAACCAACTATGACACTTTAAATGTGTGTCACTCTCCTCAGTCCTGTCAATAATCCAATCTCACACATCAGGCTCCCTACACGGCTTCTGACTCTTCCATTCGAGGACTTCAACCTGTAATTTTTCCCGTTCTAGTTATGGTTTAAAATCTGGGTCTGTTCCTGTTTTGCTTCATCGGCCATGACTGAACCAGTTTGAACCAGTTCGAAGCCCTGATTATAATTCTGATAAAACCAGGATCCAGATGTTTCACTCTTGGAATGGTGTCCTATCCAAATAAACTCCATTCAGCAATCCAGAAATTTCAAGATTTCTCAAATCCTTTTTGCATTTTTCATAAAGCACAAAAGGAATTCAAATACCTAGTCTACAGCAACATTTATAAAAATTGCTTTCCAATTAAACCTTGCAGCTACTTCAGAACATCTCTCTATAATTCCCCCCCAGGCTCTTTCACTGCTCAGTCCAACATGGTTTTGTTTTCCTTCCCTTCCCCTATCTTTCCATTTCTTCATTATGAATATTGACTGAACTTCCCTCCAGTGAGAGAGAATATTTCATCTAAAGGTAGAGAAGGAGAGGACAGAGGAATGAATAGCCAATTATAAAATTATCTTGGTCATGGTAGCATGAATTATTTTTACATTATGAATCTGACATGTACACTGAGACAATGTCCTGAAAATCTGCAGCCTACTTCCTCCCTCTCTACACTTTCAACTTTTAGAAGACGTTAAAAATACAATAACTTAATAAAATAATCAGAGAACATGAAAACATGTAACCAAGTGCCCAATTTCACACGTTATGGGTGTTTCAATGAAAGCTGAAGGAGAGGAAAAGGCAACGTAGAAGAGAGAGAATTTCTGCTGGGTTTTAAATATGGAAAAGATGTAGATAAATGGAAAAAAGACCAGGATGTGTTTCAAGTGAGTTGCTCAGGCTCACCTGAGTAGTTATCTTGAGCAACCCAGAGTGTATGATTGCCTTGATCCAGAAGCTCTGGCACTAGAGACGAAGATGTGGGAGGCTGTGATGATGAAGGACAGAGGATTAAGGTAGCTGCCTTGCTCCTACCCCCATGCCAGGGCTGCCTCTTCCCCTGTGGCCTCAATGGAGGAGGTCAGCTTTTCTGTCCTTGTTTGCCCTTAGGCAATTGAACCATTTTGTTCTAGTTGTTTAATCTCCGCGCCTTTAGTTTTCACTCTCTTTTGAATTATCTTCCCCAAATCCCCTTGATTCTTTTTACTTTTTTTTTTTTTTACTTTTAGCATATTAGTTATTTCCTGTGCTTAATTTTTAATCTCATCAACCTTTATACTTTTCACTTTTCATCCTATCCCATATATCTTAATCTTTTATCTCTTACTTTCAGAGTTTTAACCTTTTATCTAATTGGCCTCTAGCCTTTTCTCATTTATTTTGAATCTCATCCACTTTATCTTTTTATTATTTTGTTTAATGTTTAACCTTTAATCTTTATTTGGAGTTTAATTCTTTCATTTTTTTTAACTTCCATCTCCTCTAGATTCATTTTCTTCTTCTTTTATCTTACTCTCAAATTTTCTATTATAATTTCTTCTAAATTTCTACCCTCCTTTATTTAAAAAAAAGTTCTCTCTTCCTTTTCTCTTATAATTTTCTGTATTTTAGATTTTTATTTTTACTATGATTGGTAAAAGGTAAATCCAAAGAACTGTTGTTGAAAAAAGGTATTTGCAATGAGTAAGTCAATGGTCTTGTAACATTCTATCACACGATCTCTGGCATTGTTTCTATCACCAAGGCCATATTTTCCAACTACCGGCCCTTCGTCTTTGTTTCCAACTTTCCCATTCTAATCACCAGTAATTATCAATGCATCCTGATTGCAAGTTTGATCAATTTCAAACTGCAGAAGTTGGTAAAAAATCTTCAATTTCTTCATCTTTGGCATTAGTGGTTGGTGCATAAATTTGAATAATAGCCATATTAACTGGTCTTCCTTGTAGGCATATGGATATTATCCTATCACTGACGGCATTGTACTACAGGATAAATCTTGAAATGTTCTTTTTGATGATGAACACACCATTCCTCTTCAATTTGTCATTTCCAGTAGCGTAGACTATATGATTGTCTGATTATACAAGTCCAATTCAGCTCACTAATGCCTAGGATATCAATCCTTATGCATTCCATTTCATTTTTGACAACTTCCAATTTTCCTAGATTCAATACTTCATACATCCCACGTTCTGACTGTCAATAGATGTTTGCAGCTGTTTCTTCTCATTTTGAGTCATGCCATATCAACAAATGAAGGACCCAAAAGCTTTACTCCATCCTTGTCATTAAGGTCAACTCTATTTTGAGGAAGCAGTTCTTCCCCAGTCGTACTTTGAGTGTCTTCCAACCTGAGGGGCTCATCTTCTGGCACTATACCAGGTAATGTCCCACTACTATTCGTAAGTTTTTCACTGTCCAATTTTTTTAAGAAGTAGACCCCCAGGTCCTTCTTCCTAGTCTGTCTTAGCCTGGAAGCTCCCCTGAAACCTGTCCCTGTTTCACTAGGTCAAAGCCGGTGACCCTCCAGGATGTGGAAAGAGGGATATCATTGCTGATGTCAGATGGATCTTGACTGAAAGCAGAGAATACCAGAAAGATGTTTACGTGTGTTTTATTGACTATGCAAAGGCATTCGACTGTGTGGGTCATAAAAATTATGGATAACATTACAAAGAATTGGAATTCCAGAACACTTAACTGTGCTCATGTGGAACTTGTACATAGACCAAGAGGCAGTCGTTTGAACAGAACAAGGGGATACTGGGTGGTTTAAATCAGAAAATGTGTGCATCAAGGTTGTATACTTTCACCACACTTATTCAATCTGTATGCTGAGAAAATCCGAGAAGTCGAACTATCCGAAGAAGAACAGGGCATCAGGATTGGAAGAAGACTCATTAACAACCTGCATTATGCAGATAGCATAATATTGCTTGCTGAAAGTGTAAAGGACTTGAAGCACTTACTGATAAAGATCAAAGACTACAGCCTTTAGTATGGATTACACCTCAACATAAAGAAAACAAAAATTCTGGACCAATAAGCAACAGTATGATAAACAGAGAAAAGATTGAAGTTGTCAAGCATTTCATTTTACTTGGATCCACAATCAATGCTTATGGAAGCAGCAGTCAAGAAATCAGACAACATATTGCATTGGGCAAATGCTGCAAAAGACCTCTTTAAAGCATTAAAAAACAAAGATGTCACTTTGAGGACTAAGATGCACCTGACCTAAGCCATGATATTTTCAATCACCTCATATGCATGTGAAAGCTAGACAATGAATAAGGAAGACAGAAGAAGAATTGATGCCTTTGAATTATGGCATTTGCAAAAAATCTTGAATATACCATGGACTGCCAGAAAAACAAACAAATCTGTCTTGCAACAAGTACAGCCAGAGTGCTCCTTAGAAGCAAGTATGGTAAGACTTCAAGTCACTTACTTTGCTCTTGTTATCAGGAGGGACCAGTCCCTGGAGAAGGACGTCATGCTTGATAAAGTAGAGGATCAGCAAAATAGAGAAAGATCCTTAATGAGATGGACTGACACAGTGGCTGCAGCAATGGGCTCATACAAATCAAGGATTGCTTGAAGATGGCGCAGGAATGGGCGTTGTTTCTTTCTGTTGGGCGTTGTTTCCTTCTGTTGTACACAGGGTCACTATGAGTCGGAACTGACTCAACGGCACCTAAAAACAACAACAACAAGGCCAAAGAGGTGTGTCACCATACATAGGGGAGATTGGAGACTTTCTACTTACTCTTCAACTGAACTTGGAAGCTCCCCTCCAAGTGTCCCCCAGTGGACCTCCTAGTCCTATCTACAATGAACCTCAGAAAATTCTCACCTTGGGAGACAGAAACACCTTTGAGTTAACCCTTCCTTGCACTCTAAATCTTCCCTGGAGTGGGCTCAGTAAGTTTTCTGGAATTTTCTGCATTTTTTTCTAGAACTATATGGATTCTTATTGCCTTGAACTATCTGAATTATATATAAGGTTTGCAATTGTTGATGGTGGGGCATGGAGTTGTTTTATTTGTTTTGTTTTTAAATTCATGGAGATTTACAGAGAGTAAAAATAGAGATTTATAGAGGAAAATATGGGCAGAAAGGGTGAAAGAGCCATAGAGTGAGAGAGGAAGAAGGAGAAATATCTTTATCAGATTTAGAGCAAAACATGTCAAGAGTATTCCATGAGTAAGTAGGTAATGGCAGGCAAGGACCCCCCTAGGAAGAACTCACCCTGCAATGCCCTGAACTGCTATGGTGAGGCCAGGGGCTATGGAGCCTCCTAACTGATATGCTCAGGAGGGTACCCACTGGGAGCCCATTAGTGGGCCAGCCTCAAATGAGTTGTCTCCATGTTGGTCCAGCTCCTAACTTAGCTGGGTCATCAGATGACCTCCTTGGTGTTCAGGTCCTGGGTCTCCCCTTCCTCACTATGCATGTTAGGGAAAAGCTGGTATTAGCTGTCATTTTCTCAAACAGGAATATCATGTAGAAAGGGACTGTTGTTAATTTCCCTGTATTGGGAAAGCAAGGTCCCCCCAGAATATCAAGCAAGGTCCCCCCAGAATATCAACATGTATGAGAAAACGGAGGCCCAATTATTCTCTAGACCGTAGGCCTAGAGTCTTCCATTAGCGCAATTCTTGGACTATAAGGATATGTCTGCCACTGAACTTCAGGGATCCTTTCTCTGCTTCCTCAAGAAAGAACAAGATGTAATTCTGTAAATATTGATTTAAATCAGGTCTCTGTGATTATGGCAATATTTTTTATTTCCTGTACTCATTTTCTACCAGAATTTCTGTTTGTACACTCCACTGAATAATTTTCCATAACAGGCCCTGCCTCATTAGTGCACAACCTGATTGGTTATAATTTCTATCCAGGCCCATAAACAGACATCCTCAGCCCCTTTCCCAAACGAGAAACCGGGCCTTCTAGCCACACTCACCAGTTGCCTGATACCATTCTCCTTAGTCCTTGAAGATACTTCTTGATTGGCTGCCTCCCTAGTGAAAAGCCTCACCAAAGATAACAAATAGACACCTTATTTAAGAAACTGGTTAGGCACATTCTGCCTTGGACAAGATGAACTTAGCTTGCCAGAGAAGCAGCTTTCAGCAGTAGCTTTCAGAAGATGGTAAGATCCAGAGTAAAGCCAATTTATGCACTTCCTTACATTTGAAGTGTGCCCTATAATGGCAAAGATTCACCTCCTGGAACATGATCTGTTGGAATCCCGAAAATAGGAACACTGATGTGCTGATGTTTTACATGAGTTTGAATATTATTGTCCTATTTTTTAAAAATCCAGATTTTAGAACATTTATCTCTTCACATTATGTCTACAAATTTTATCTTTCCAACTACAGGGGAAAAGGTTTGACAAATTGTTGAATTTAGGGTGACTTGCAAGGCCCACTAATTCAAAGGGTCATAACCCTGGATTCCATTCAACCTGGCTTTGGTTTCCTGCCTTGAGGTTCACTTTGAGGTGTCATCTTTCTTTCATTAACTTTCTGATATTTACTTGACTTGACCCATTTGGGGCATAGGAATACAAATACTTGCAATAAGTCAAATGCCACCCTACCAGAAGCACTGAAAACAGATTTCCTTTGGACATTATTTTGGAGATAGGTCTACTAATCTAAATAGAAAATTTCTCACCAAATGTAAACCTGGCGATACTGAACTATAGCGTAGGGGTGAAATTTTATCCTCGTCTCTACCCTGGAAGCAAACATCACAGATTGTATCGAAGTCAGTCCGCTCTTCCTATCATCATCCTTAAGCAGGATGCTAAAGCCTGAGAATCCATTGTTGATATACATGTCTGGGAGCCATCTGCAGTTCGTAGCAATGTGAAGGATCTTGTGAATTTTGTGCTCTAATTTCATCTCTGCTTTTATCTACTTTTTCCATATCATTTTCCTCTGTGTTCATTTTCTTATCCATGTATTTAATATTTGATTTTATCTTGTTGAATTTTATAAATTATATAAAACAGATTAATCTTCTCTAGAACAAGTTGGATAATACATAGGGAAATATTCTTCAAATGCATGGAAATGTAATTAATTATAGTGTGTAAACACTGAGGAGTCAATAGATATTTTTGAGCATAGGAGTTACGTCAGTTACTTGATTGAAAAAGTTTTTGCTATATGCTCAATGCATATGACTGAGATCAACTGGATATAGAAATACCAGTTATGAAATGACTACAGTTATGAAATGACTACAGTTATGAAATGAATACAGTCCCATAAACAGTAGACAGTGACCAAATGGAGAGTAAGAGAGGACTAAAAGAGACCACATCAAGAAAGAATCCACCGTGCTTGGCAACAGTACACCAGATATACAGAGAACTGGTTTATATTAGCTCTCAGAACTTGGCCAAGTTATGTAATCTCTCAAAGCCTCTAGTTTTCTTTTTTTTTTTTTGCAAAATAAGAGTAACAACACTGATTTCATATGGTTTTCCTGAGGATTAAATGAAATAATACGTGGAAACTGTTTATCATAGTGCCTTTCATATGCTAAATGTTCAATCAATACTAGTTATTATTAGAATATAGATAAAGGAAAATAATGGGTTAAAGACGAAGTCCAGAATTTAAGTCAAGGTGACTGAGGGAACAGTGATGTTGCTGACAAAATGGGATAGATGTTCTGGAAAAGAGAAAATTAGTATCAGAGTAGGATATAGTTAGCATATTCCCCGATGGTATGGGCACAAATTTGAAAATAAAGTAATATGGATACCTTCCATATTACCTCCTCTCTTGTAACCATTTCCAGCCATTTCCCCATCATGTCTGCTCATTTCATCTGAACATCACTCTTGGACATGCTTCCTACTTGCCTTGATTTAAAAGCCACCTAAAGTCCATTTCCATTGCTTCCTCTCTCGAAAATTGGCACCAGCCCACTGAGGTGCATCTGCCTGCTTCATTTACATGCGGTTACTTCCTCTCCCAGAGTATTAATGGAAATGGTAACTAAACCAATCCCCTGTGACATACCACCAGACACCTTTTTCCCAAAAGAGGATATGCCATAATTTATCAGGAACTTTTTATTTTTCTCCTCTCAAGCCAGTTTTCGGAATCACAATTGGCTTTTTAAACACAACGATTGGAACTACTTCACAGAGTACATTATAATCACATCTGCCACGTCTATAAATGGCAATTGATATGCAGTGGCTGTAAATTCTCAAATCAGAAAATCCAAGAGGGAATAAGATGGTCTCAAAAGAATTTATGGGAAGAAGCCTGGGATGTTCTGTACATTTCAAGTGGTGGAATAATGTGTGAATCATGTACCTTACCCCTAAATCAAGCCAATTAACATTTTCACTTCATGGCATAACCATAGATCCTTTTATTTTATGTCTTAAATATCTTACTTACTTTGTTTTTAGCTTTGTTTTAAATTATTTGGAAGGTTTTTAATAGCTTTTATTTTTCTTTCCTTCAATGGCCTATGCTGATAAAAGCTGTTTGCTTAAATCAGATATTATCAAATAACATCCAGGATTTGTGGATCAAAGAACGCACTCCTCTAAAAAGATTATGTATAGCCACAGCGGCCTTCCCCAGCTTGGGGAAGAAGAGACATAGAATCAATACAAAACAGCACAAGAGGAAAGAAATTTTTAAGAAAAAAAGTATGGGGTCCAATTATAAACTCATATTCTAGCAGCTCTTGCTTGCCCCTAACGGTAGCAGTGGACCCCGAATTGCAGAGTAACTTGAACAGCCAAGGTCGGAATAAATGGCGATTTTATTCCTCCTTTAGGTAAGGGCATCCTTTAATGTGAACACATGGGCCAGCAATCCTGTCCACTTCTTGGACTGACAGGGTTCCACAACTTTAACTTACTTGTACTCATCATTGGGAGATACCCTGGTGTCAGGAACGGGCTGCCATATCTTGGCTCCACTACTTCCTAGCTGTCTTAGCCTCAGCCTCCTCCTATGTAAAACAGGAGTAATGCCTACCTGGCAATTTTGTTGGGAGAATTCAGTAAGATAACCGGTATAAAGCATACTCCAAGGTAGTTGATAGGGAATGCCAAAGACAAGAGGTTGGTTACATGCCTATACCAAGGATTATCTGCTAATAAAAAAAAAAAAGGTTTCTTTTTTTTTTTTTCAGTCATAAATTTTGATGCCTACTGTTTCAGAGTTTCAGTTTACCTGCCACCAAAAAGAGTACAACTTAGGCAGAAAGCTACAGAGAACTGGAAAAAAAAAAAAAAAAAAACTTAAAAATGAGTCATGAATTCTATAACTGGTGTTATCTGCCTAATAGGCCCCGAATGCCTCCCTGTGACTCAGTCAGAGAGAAAGCAAAGAGGACATGCTATTCCTTACACCATCAAACCTAGTTTTTAGTCTAACATGGAAAATTCAGATGAAACAAATATTTCCTTCCAAGGACCATCGAACAATCACTTGGTCCTGTGTCGTTTTCAGAGGAAGGCAATTGAGTTGAACTTCTTTAAGACATTCTGTTGCAGAAAAAGAAAGAAAAAAAAAAGACATCTTTGAAGCTTTATGCAATGAACTCTATCCATCAACTTCAGGATGCCTGAAGTTAGCAAAACAAGCTGCAAGAAGCTAAGCACGTTCAGGAATCAGGCTCTACTCCTGCAAATAGTTCCCTACATTGTGGTCCCTGTCTGACTTTATCCCTCTTCTATTTCTTTTGCAACATCATCTGGAAGAGTTAGAAAACTAAACAGAGTTTATAAATCTTTGTGCTTCAGATAAAGCTTACTTAAGTTTGGCAGTCCCATCCGTTATGTATTCAACACTTCCCTTAACTTCCCTTTGTATTACAAAAGTGACCTTCCAGTAACAGGAAAATAGTACCTCTGAGTCAGTAATCACCTGTTACACTGATTCTAAAATGGTCTAAAATGGTCTAAACGGCTCTTTAAATTCAGAAAAAATATGCTCTTTCCCTCCACCCCTTCCATTTAAATTGTCAATAATATCCTGAAAGTAGTTATGCTATGCTCCCATGGAAAGAAGTATTACAAAGACTTGGCCCTTCCTGCCCACCCCATGGTGAGAAATTACAACTATTCAACAGGGGAGGTGGAAGGGGCATTAAAAGTGGGCCTTTTTCTCTCCTTCCCATAGAATACCCTGCAGCAAAAATAAAATGGAGAAGAGGCACTTCCTTCTGACAGCAAAGATTTCAGGCGTTTGAAGAAAGAATTCTCTTCACAGAATGGAGCTACAAAGTAGATCAAAAGTATAGTCTCAATTGTAGCTCTAACAACATAAAAACCATTATAATAAATCATTTCTCCATGAAAGAATCTCTGTATATATGAAGCTGTCAGAAGCCTCCGTTATATACGTGGATGGTACTACATTATATACCAAAAAAGGAGTACTATAAAACCAACTCAAGAAAAGGACAGATAAATGAACACCTACAACAGAGACTGGGCAATTCCTAAATAGCAAAAGGTCAAGAAAAATTCCTCGAGTAGGATTTTGATGCATTTCTATTCCCTTCATGACTGTGTCCCAGTAACACCCATCAATAAATGTTCATCGGTATTTTGTATAACCAGCTCTGTTTTGTGGATTTCAGTTTCCAATAGTTTTTCATATAGATACCAACTTGTCACAGCTCCATGCGATGGCACCATGAAGCTCTTTTTGTTTTGAAGCCACTAGCTTTTTATCTATTTTCAGTGCTCCACGGTTGCTCTGAGCTTCTCCTTCCTGATTGGTATATTCAATTTTTACTCTGCTTGGGACGACCTCCGTTCATAAATCTGTAATTAAAGAAACCACTGGACAATGTGGCAACCCCAAGGTTGGGGTGTTTTTTTGACATGGGTCATATTTCTGCTCGTTTTGTCAAATGTCATTGAAATATTCATGGAAAATTAGCATAAAGCACATCCTGTTTTATGAGGAAATGGTGCAGAACAATATCCATAACTGATGCATAAAATATAAGTTTTCTATTTTCATAAGCAAAAGCAGGCGCAGATACATCAAGAGTTTATTACTTGAGGTTCCTCAAGTCACTGAAATTTTTCCCATGGTATCTGCAACATAGCAAGCTTAGTTAAGTGTTCTGTGGTTTAAATACTTGAGGTCTTAAAATTTGTATAGTATGTTTCTTCAAGTTCTTTTTGTCATTATATAACCTTGAGATAATAAAAAGGAGACGCTAAAGGAATCTTCATCTGGAGGTGATTTTTCTTCCCTCCTTGCTGACCAGAGATAGGGGGTGGAAGTTATGCAAATGCTCAAGGTTTAGATCAAACTCACCGTCAGGTGCCTCGGGAGACAGGCCTGCTAATCTGCTTCTGTAAGGTCACAGCCTAGAAAACCCTATGGAACAGTTCTACTCTGCACATATGAGGTCACCAAGAGTTGAAATAAACTCAACGGCAGCTGGTTTGGTTTTACATAATGTGAATATAAATAGTACGTAACAGTCAAAACAATAATGAAGAAGAATATTTTGATTTATTAAACTTCCTTCCTAACATAAAATAGTTTAGCTAAAGACAATTAAACCCACACAGTCCATGACTGGGTCTTAGGGGAATAAACCAATGCAAGACACAGAAAAAAAAATCTTTCTCTGGTATAATTGTTTCTGTTTTGGGAAAGAGAGCCCAGTGAGAAGCTTATTTGTCTCTGCTGGACAGGAACTTGGCGGGAGGGAGGTTTAGCAGTATGCACTGGCCAATTGTGCATATCTCTTCTCAACTCCACACTTAGTCATAGTCAAGTTGGTAGCTTGAAATCAGCCATGGTGGAGTATTTACATCACGGAAACCAGCAAACGCTACAAATCAGGGGTGGGTCCAAGCCAGCTGTTAAACATTTGCCAGCATACTACTGGTTAAAAAACCAACAACCAACTAGTCAATTCTGACTCATGGTAACCCCATGTGTTTCAAAGTAGAACTGTGTTTCGTACGGTTCTCATGGCTGTGACAGTTTGGAAGCAGATTACCAGGCCTTTCTTCTGAGGCGCTTCTGAGTGGATTTGAACTGCCAACTCTTTGGTTAGTAGCCCAGAGTTTAACCCGTTGTGCCACCCAGGGGCTCCTACTGGTGGGGAATGACTATAAGTGGTCTCAGTCCAAGTCCCAGACTGGGCTGCTGTGTAGGGTTTGCATGTAGTCTATTAGGATGGTACCCTGAGAACAAGTCTACTGATGGGGCTTTCCCAGGTTCAGATTAAGACAGGGACGTGCACAGCCCTGCTAGGAGCCATTAACATCGTGTCTGCAGTATCTAGAGTGACCATACCATCATTTCCCTGGTGCCGTTCCCAGTTTATGTCTGCTTTCAATCTGGTTTAGCATTTGTCCCAAAGTTTTCATCTTAAAACAAAAGTATTGTTGTTAATAGTTGTATTTTTAAAAAGCTGAAATAGGTTTGGTAGATTTCCATTTTGTACTTCCAGCTTCTGCCATGGTCTGGTCTAGCATGTGAGACGTGCAGTGAGCAGAGTTCTCAATCTAACCTGTGGGGAAATCTGAATAATGATTTAATGTGTAGATAGAGCAAAAATTCATAACCACTTTAATATTGGGTTGAATCTGAAAGATGACCAGATATAACTCATCTGTTTTTCTGACTCTGTCTACAGGCAGAGTGGTCACTGGTGAAGCAAAGTGTGCTAACACGAGCCACCAAGGACTGCTACCTGCTTCCAGGCACAGGTGTTGGGGGTGGGTGGTAGGGGGAGCATTCCATGTTGCTGCTCCAGCCACATGCTGGTCAGCCAGTGAGTGGATGTCCCAGGACCTGTTCTGAAGTCTGCAAGATGTGCAAAGTTGCCAAGCCTTGATGGGGAAGGCTCAAGGATAAATGTGAGCCAGTGTAGCTTAGACATATGAGAAATAAATGTGAAAAACAGAGTCTAAGCAGTCCTGCTGCAAAGCATGTAAACCCTCCTCAAAAGCTAGCAGTATTCTTAAGAGGGCTCTACCAAAAGACGATTTAACAGCTGCAGAAAGCATGCTCACATATCATAATGTAAAGCATGACTTTTTTAAACCAAACATCATTTAAATTAAGGTTTTTTTCTTTCATTTTTTTATTTCAAAGTTTCTTGTGCATATACAAAAAGAAGCAATGGCTGTCCATGTGTTGGCTCCATTAGCAGAAGAAAAAGCTTTGCACAGATGACACTAGCTTTATATCAGTGTATTCAGGCTCTTTGATAGAAAATCAATTCAACTTAAACCAAAGTAAAGCTTGGAGAAGTTCCTTCTGCTGAAGGTAAAACATCTGATGTTCTTGCAAATATTATTATAAATTCAGTTAAAAAGTTCATTTGAGGAAAAAATTATATTTTTGCAGTGGTAACCGAATGCAAATTTTGGTGGAGCACAGCATGGCAAAAACACTGTTTTTACTAAATTAAGAAACCTATGGAGCAGAGATGTTCCTGAAATCAGTTGTGTTGCACACATAATTCATAATTGCTTCCAAATAAGCTTTGATTCTACCCATCAAAATAGAAGCTGTATTGCTTCTCTTTTATATACAGAATTAACTGAACTACAATTTTTTGTGTGTGATGAAACTAATGTCGAATGCAAACAAAACAAAAAAACTTCAGCATAGCAATTTACACTTTTTCTTTACTGCCTGCCATCAATTGGATTTTGGAAAGGTTTGAGCCTTTGTAAAACTATTTTGTAACTTAACCTAAGTATACTACATGGAATTGGCCTTTTTTTATAAACAAGTCCTCTATATTTTGTACGTATTTTGTCCAAAATCAGATTAAAAATCTTCAATCTAAAAACTTGAATAAAACACCAACTATCTTCAGCTTTTGAAGCTTTCACAAACTGTAAAAAAAAAAAAAAAACAAAGCTTGTAAACAGGAAGACATTAAATGTTTTCCGTTCAAGCGTAAGGAAGAAAATTAAGAGAACTCAAATGAAATCCATGATTTAATTTTCAAATTCTATAATTATCTTGTGAAATAACTGTCTTTTGGAATATGGCATTCCTATTTCTAATTGGATAACTTTTTATTAGCTAATATAGTAGAAAAAAATGACAAGGCCTATAATTTCTGCTACATTTAAATTTGGTGAAACACTCAAAAGGAGTATACAGACAACTTATTGATGAGGTTTTGCCTTGTAAAAATATTTGGTAAAGAAAGGTTCTCTGAATGGAGACAAAAAAAGAAATCAGAACTTGAAAAAATATTTAGGCTGATTTTTTTACACATTTCAATACCAAGGAAAAAAAATTACACTGATAATGTTTTCGATTTAACTGAATTTGCTCTTGTTTTACCAGGTTCCTCAAACACCTATAGAGAAATTATTATATTTTATTAATGAAAAATATTATAGTCTACTGAGAAAAGTCAATTGAAGATGGCAACAATTTCAAATTTCTTAACCATAAAAGTCAACTTTGAGTAAGATTGCAGACAGTTTATGGAAAAAAGTTCAAATAATAAGACTACATTGAAAAAAACACATTCTTCTAACGGATCCAGTGATACAGTAGTAGAGTCAAATATAGCTACTTATCTAATCAAGATACGTAAATACATACCAGGAATAATCAGACTGCTTACATTGCTTTTAAATGTTCAGATAATTAAACTTTTTGGGTTTTTTTATGTTACTTTATCATTCACAGATGCTATTTTAATTTTGAAAGGAATTTTGTTTTTGGAAATAGCTTTTGAATGGATCTATTTTATAAATTCACCCGTAAAATTAAAAAAAATTGATGGTCGATAAACATTTTGTAAAAATTATAATTTTAATGATTTTTAGCACCCTCTTTCACTCTCCAAAGCCTCCCAGTTTGGATAATAAATTTATGGTCACTTTAGCCATATCCCATTCTAAAAAGATAGAACGGAATTTTCTATTCCAGAACCAGGGATGGAAGAATAGAGAACTTATCAACTAGTGTCATTTCCATCTTTTTTTTTTTTTTTTCTTTTTGGTCCATGCTCACAATTAAAGGATTTGTTTTCCTTTTAAGCACTCAGTGTTTTTTAGTGTTCAATTTGGTCCAGTCTGTGGGTGAGCTGGGGGAAGTAGAGTAAACTCAAAGTAAATGATCAAGGTGATTCATAGAAGACATCGGGCAACCCATCGGATATGTTTATTATGTCAGTCCGCGTATAAAGGCTTACTTTCACTCTTGTATCATTTTATTTTCTTACTGAGAGACAAAACAACCAATTGACCATAATAGTTTCCTCTCCAAACTCTTGCCTTCACATCATGTATGGCTAAAAATGGTTAATGATAAATTATCCAGTGGCTTTGTTTACTTCAATGAATAACCGCTAGACTCTGAAAGAACTGTTGTTGTTACTGCCATCAAGTGGGCACCCAGCTCGTGGTAATCCTATGCACAACAGAAATACTGCCCAGTCCTGCACCATCCCTATGACCAGCTGCAGATCGGACTGTTGTGATCCATAGGGTTTTCACTGGCTCAAACTCAGGGCTTTTGTAGGTTGGAAGTAGATCACCAAGCCTTTCTTCCTAGTCCACCTTAATCAAGTAAATTAGCCATACCAGGTTTCTGCTTTGATGGTGCCAAAACAGCCATGAAAGAATGATTCCCATTGAAAAGTCAGAAGTCCTGAGTTTGAGTCCAAAGTCCAAAGTTTGAGTCAAAGTTTGAACAAGCTGAGACTCAATTCCCTCATTTAAATAACAAAGGCGCTAGCAATTTCCACTCTCAGGTTTGTGATAAGAATTAAAGTTAGTTAATGTTTGCGGGGAGTCCTGGGGTAGCGCAACAGTTAACATACCCAGCTGCTAACAAAAAGTTTGAGGGTTTGAGTCCACCCAAAGGCACTTTAGAAGTAAGTCCTGATGATCTATTTGCAAAAAAAATCAGCCATTGAAAACCCTACAGTACGCAGTTCTACCCTGACACACAGTCTCCTTGAGTCAGAATCAACTTGATGGCAACTGGTTTAATACTTGTGGAAAGCACTCTGTGAACTCTAGAGCATTAAACCTATGATACAGACACGTTTGGGGTGACAGATCAGTCCACAATTCCCCTTTTCTGAGATCTTTCCAGCAACATCTACAGTCACCTGACCCAAGAAGGCCAATCAGATTTTTTCTCCTAGGAATTCAGAGTTGAGATTCAGAAACTCTAGTCACTCTCTTTGGAGCACCCAACCTGAAGAGCTTTTTTGCTGTGCACTGAGAACAGTCTGCAGAAAGAAAGGAATGGAGCAGAAGCCCAGGACAGGCAGAGATACGAGGCCACACAACCCTGGATGGAGAGCTGGGGAGGACAGCTGATTGGTTGCTTCACAATCCTCCCTCTGGACTGCTGAGCATTCTGCATTGCCTTATCTCGTGCCCTGTTTCTCTGTTCCTGGGAAGAAGCCGATATCAAGGTAAAATATAAATACATACACTGACGCTAAAATAAGAAAATATGCAAGAGACAGAGTGAGAGAGGAAGACTCAGACTTCCTTTTTATTTATTTTTTTTTTTTTTTGACAGTTCATTGTGAGTTTCCGAACCCTGGGTTCCATCCCAACGGAAAAACTACCAGAGCTACATGTCAGTGACATCACTCCTACTGATTTTGAAAAGAAACTAGCTATGTTGTTGTCGTGTGTTGCCTAGTCAATTCCAACTCAAAGCAACCCTATACGACAGAGTAGAATTGCCCCATAGGGTATACTAGGCTGTAATCTTTACAAGCGGCAGATCACCAGGTCTTTTCTCCCACAGAGCTAGCTGGTGGGTTTGAGCTTCCAACCGTTCGTTTAGCAGCCAAATACTTAACCATTGTGCCACCTATGAGAACATTATTTAATTTTTTGAGACCTCAATTTTATCTATAAAATGGTAGAAAAAACTATATCAGTGGTTCACAAAATTGGGGACTCTGGAGGCCTAGGATTCTTTAACATTTTCTGTACTTTGAAACTAGGAGCCCTGGTGGCATAGTGGTTAAGCATTTGGCTGCTAACCAAAAGGTTGGCAGTTTGAATCCACCAGCTGCTCCTTGGAAACCTTAGGGAGCAGTGTTTTGAAGTAATTAATAAAACTCTGATTTATTTGTCACCAGGTCTTGCAAGCCAACTAGAAAATGAAGTTTGTGTTTAGCTATTCCTCAGCTTGGTAACAAATTAGATTAGCAACTCTGTATGCCTTTGGATAATCCTTCTAATGAATTTTTAGTAGATTAAAGCTTTCGAACTATAGAGTTCATGGGGAGCAACGGTGTTTCTAGTAAAGAAAAGGCAGGAAATGACCAAACAAAGTGATTTGTAAGCTCCTTTTTGGTATGCATATCTCAAGAGTCTTAAATTTCTAAAATTTTCAGGAAGAAGTCACTTAAAAAATAAAATAGAATAAGACCCAAGCCCTCAAATAGCATAAAAAAGGAACGATAAAGGAGGAGACCTTTCAGCTTCTAATTTCCTCTCATGTAGAAAGGTAACTACTTCAAAAGCAAACAAACAAACTGCCTTTTCATAAACCAGGAGCATCTGCATGGATTCCAGTGTTCATGGTTTTATTTGATCAGTCACAGCCCAATAAATAAAACCTCTCTCCAGTCAAAACTCTCTTTGTTTTGTTTTGTTTTACTCTACAGTAAGTTGTCAGTGAAAATTCTATCCCCACTGCCAAGGACCACCCAGATCTCAAGAAATCCACTTTTGTGAATTCCTCGTAAATCATCTAGCTTCCAAAACAAAAGTTAGAGTGTGAAATTAAAAAACTACGGAAGTAAAGGTTTGTTTAAAACCCTACATAGTTAGCTTAGGCCATATAAACCATAGGCAATGTTGGTGGAACAGTCGAAAGGCTAAATGGCCAGCATTATAGAAAGAGACATGAAAACTGTAAAATCTACAAGTCGGTGAGGAATTCTAGAATCAATACAGGAGAGGAGAAACAATGACATGCAAGGGATTCGGGAAGCAGATGCCTGCAACCCAGAGCTGGGAAATTAAGGGCTCACACCACAATGCAAGTTGTTATCGAGTCTCAGGTTCTTGCTCTGCGCCGCTACAGAGACACAAAACTGGTGAAAGAGAAAGGGGAAGCTTTATTTGGTTGGCCAAGCAAGGAGCACACCAGGACTTGTGTTGCCAAGATGGCTCTCTGAACAATGGCTGAAACTGCTTTTATTAGGGGCAAAAACTGAGGAAGAATCCTGGCAGGAAGGAGCAAAGTCATTGATTGATCTGGCACAAAAAGTCATTCCCAGGGCCATTCAGTCATTTGTGCTTGCTTAGTCCAAAAGGGGGAGGTCTCTCAAACCAGATCTTACGCTTGGACCCTTCACTTTTGAAAGGCTTCCCCCAATCTTGGGCTACTAAACTTTGGTTCCATCCCGCAGGAGAAAAGTTCTGGGATCACCCAGAGGACAGGAGTTGATGGTTCTGCGCATGTCAGGCGGGCCAGATTTGGTCTTAACTGGTTCTGTGGTCTTCGACCTCAGCCGTTTGTTTTTCTTATCTTGGGCAGAAATGTGGCCGATTGCCTAAAAAACATCTGGAGAAACCAGTTAGAAGGGGAGGTGGCTCATGCTACTCTACTTACAAGTTGGGGGTTGGTAATGGTGCCTGGAGGCTGTCGGCCTCAAGGTAACTATGACCAGGGTTGTACCACCAGGGGGTTTCTCTAAAGTGACAATCTGCCAAGGCCCTAGAGCAGTGGCAGACCCAGAGTGTTGCTTCATGATCCCTTATGAAATCAGAGGGAATTTTTAGATGGAATGTAGGCTACTTGACTTATGTAATTTAATGGGATGTCTGACATCGGAACCCACAGAGAACCAAGTAAATTTAATAAGAATCTCCTATGGATCTCTGGCCTCCAATCCTTTCAAGGAAGAAAAGGGGAGTAAATTTGGGGTCGTTAGAAGCACCATTTAGTTTGGAGCATATTATGGACTGAATTGTGTTCTCCAAAACTACGTGTTGAATTCTTGGCCCTTGTACCTGTGGATGTGATCCTGTTTGGAACTAGGGCTATTCTTTTGTTACGTTAATGAAGTCATACCAGTATAGGGCTGATCTTATACCTAATCACTTTTGAGTTACAAAAAGACTAGAATAGACACAGAGACACACAGACAGGTGGAAAACAGATGCCACATGAGGACTGCCTACGAGCCAGTGAACCAAGGAATGCCCAGGACTACCAACAAGGAAGGAATCGACACAGCCAAGACCCTGATTTGGGCTTTTAGCCTCCAGGACTGTGAGAAAATAAATTTCTGTTCTTTAAAGCCATCTGCTTGTGGTATTTGGGTCACAGCAACACAAGATAACTAAGATAGAGCCGTATTCACAAAGCTCCTAAATTTTAGACATTTGACATTATCTGCAAATGAGATTAGACATACGACCACAAAGATATACTGACAGGACAGAATAAAGAAGGTAGTTATCATACAACTTAATAAGCTTGTGTCCCCTTACTGGGCATCCTATGAATAATATTTTTATAAATACTGTAATTATCTTGTGAATTGCCAAAGGGGCTAAAAGCAATTATATGTAAACATATTGCCATGTCTATGACCTTCTTTTAGGCATTTCATAATTTTTTAATTTACCAGTAGCCTCAGAAACTAGTGGTGTATCTATGAGGAGCTTCTCCAAGGCAGGAAATTCATGAAATCAGATCTGCTCTGGGACCAGGCAGTTCTCCGTTACATCGGACAACCACCCAGCACACCCAAGCAAAGAATGTACCAAGAGGAAACTATGGCTTTTTCTCTCAATCCCCAGGGCTTAGCACAATGCTGATCACACAGCCACTCGGAAAGCTGACCACGTCCACATGTCCACAGCCTCCTTCCAGAAAAGCAGTCATGGGAGGTGATTTCTGCATAGGATGCCACATTATGGGCCACAAAACCCACTATCCTGGCTAAGGCTAGTGTTTGGCCCAGGAGTCAGTGCCTGAACCACACCACCAGCCAAAGGCCAGTAAGTTTATGAATTAGTCTGACAGAAGAACTAGATAGTGAGTCACAAAATCAATGAGATTCTTTCTCAGGGGGTTTCAACACTTCCAAAAGAAGTCAGAAATCAAGAAAGTAATATAGAAACCAAAGGTGCACAAAGATAAGTCTTAAGCAGAGGTCATAAGACAGCAGAAACTACAAGTCAGAGAAGACAGTAGAAGAAAAGACACTCAGTAGCAGATAAGAAATAAAATCTCTATAGAAACTGAGGAAGGATGAGTTTATTCAGGAGTATGGCTGAGTCTGAGGGAACAAATGCAACTGTTGGACACCTAGAGCTACTGTTGAATTAAAACCATCTGCTCTGTTCCTTGAGCCTGACTATTTGGCTCCCAGGAAAGCTTTCTGCCCATGTATCCCCACAATAACTCCCCATCACCTTATGTAACCTGAGCTTCACTGTTCTCTGGAGCCTGAAAGAACTTAGCTAACTTTGTGGGGGGTAGTTCAGAAATGTTTAAGAATGGGAAAATGAAGCATTTGGGAGAGTAGAAGCTGCTGCTTTGGGATCCTCAAATCAGAAGATCAGGAAATTGGAAACAAATTGCCCTGACAGCTTCAGGGAGTGGCAGCCAGCCAGCAATCTCAACCGCTTAGCAAAGCTGGAGGAGAATAGCAGGTGAAGCCAGGAAACCTAGTTCCTGACAAGCTTACTGCAGCAGAGTCTCCCAGCATTGAGTGTTCCCATCCAAGCCACCCTCTCTAATAGGAAAATTCCCAAAGGAAAACAATAGAGGCCAATTATCTCTACCATTCAGGGGCTGCAATGCAACAAATACTTAGAAAGCTAGCATCATCTCTGAGGGAAGCCCCTTGGTTACCCTAAACAGCTGCTTCCAATATTGGACCAGGGACCACATGATGGGAGTCACTTTCTGGCTTCTTTTAGCTTTTGTCCTTCTCCTGAAGCTCATTCTCCCACAACCTGGATTCTCTGCATGCCTGGTGTGAGGAAAGAACTGGCATGTGCCCTGATTCAGCCATCTGTGCCTCCTCTCCCCACGAAAGTGAGAATGCATTCAAAATAAATTATTTTGAAAGCACATTCTCTCCATTCAAGTTCTACTTCAGGACCTCACAACAGAGGGCACATGCAGGATTTTCATTCTTGGCAGCAGCTGAATGGGGGGGACTACTGAACAATACCCTTAGCACTTGCTCAGAAAGAAAGGAAGACTTGGGGAGAAAACAGGTGAAAGCTCTTCAGAGCTCCAGAGAGAGACAGAACCCAGTGCAGTAATTGCCTTCCAGGTGGTCAAACTGCACTGCTCAGTAGTTGAAGTAAACGGGGGCGATTCTAACTCTCAGCCTAGGAGAACGCCGCAAATAGACATGTGACTTTGATTGTTGCTAGTTCAACATTTATCTTATACATTTTTATACTTAAGCTAGTTTTAGTTTGTTTAGGCTTTGTACACTTTCACATTAAATAGGCTTTCTAGAGGGCTTAAGAGAACTAACATACTTGAGTAATTTCCTTCTGCCAGACAATATAACAGGCTCACAGTTTGTCTCATGTTATCTTTACAACATCCCTATGAGATGATTATTTTCCTGTTTATTTTAAAGAGGAGTGAATCAGCTCAGAAACATTCGGTACTCAGCTAGGGTCACACAGTTAATATGCAGAAAGAACAAGGCTTAAACCTATGCTTTTACTATGGCCTCTCCTAGAGGGAGAGGGTGTTTTTCTGTATCAGAGAAGAGAGATTATTTGTGCTCAGGAATTAAAGTGCCTTTGCTATTACTGGAGCTCTGCTGGCATAGTGGTTAAGAGCTTTGGCTGCTAACCAAAAGGTCAGCAGTTTGAATCCACCAGGCGCTCCTTGGAAACCCTATGGGGCAGTTCTACTCTGTCCTTTAGGGTCACTATGAGTCGGAATTGACTCAACAGCAACTGTTTTTGTTTTTGTTTTTTTTCTGCAATAAATCAGTTCACACCAGTGTCAGAGTGTGAGGATCAATCATTTCTAGAAAAGTTATGTAATATCAATCCCTAATTAACATAAGCCCCATTTTAGAATTGTAGCCCTTGGGAATTAGAAGATATCTTTCATCTAGTCCCAGGGAAACCAACATTTTAAACTACAGTTTAGACTTAAGGGACTCCTCTATAATGTCTAAAATAGCAGCTACAGTTTTTCTACTGTTGAATTAAGAAGATAATTACAAAAATAGAATACAAATTCTGTTGTGCTTTTAAATGAATTAATCACACTTTATTAAACACAACATGATCTACGAACATTTGAAAAATTAGTAGTCTTTATTTGTAAAGACATTATTTAGTCCATCTACAGACAATGATTGGTTCACAAATAGATTTAAGACGCCTTAGGAAAACTCCTCATCCCCTTCAAGGGACCTCAGCCAATAGGTTAGGAACCACCTATCCAGATCAGCCCCACAGATGGAGACAGAGAAGCCAAGTGGAGAAAATTACATGCCAAGGGCCTAGAGTCACAAAGCCAAGTCTAAAATCTCAATCCCCTGACTTAATTTGCACTTCAGCGCTCTTTCCAACTGGGAAATAGCCTACTCAGTAGTGAATTACTCACCTTCAGTGTCTTTCCCTGAAACATTAACAGTTTGCTAGGGCAAGAACAAAGTTCAGAGGTTCTTGCTCAGGTATACAAAATATAACTTTAATTTTCCAAAACTGAACATGACATCTACCTTGAATCCCTATCCTGTCAGGGACAAAAATGTTCATCTTAGTCAATTCTGAGTTAACTTGGTCAATTCAGGGTTTCCTCCTTCTCTAAGGGTTGTATCTGGTGCAAGGCAGGGTGGGACAAGGAGGACTACACAGGGTCACAGCATTGGAAGTGTCTGGTCTTTGAGCGTCACTGCACTAAGCAAGGGGTACAATGAGCAAATCCCACCTTTATTACTAACTGCGTGGTAAAGATCAGCACGAATCCAATTCCCACCTGGAAATGGATTTGTCCTCACCTTCCCACTTCTCCATCCTTATCGTCAGCCACCCAAGTGGTGCTGTTTCTCCAACCCCAGACACCTGGAACTGTTTAGGAACTTACAAGTTAAAAAAAACTTTATTCTTCAGACCAGCTGCCCATGCAGCCCTTCTCTGATCTAGCTACTCCGAACTAAGTCGGGACACACAAGTTAAAAGGACACAGTCCTTCAAACTACTAAAGTGGCAGACGCCAGCACCTGCTCGCTCTCACTTCCCCTGTGGGTTCGATAATTCCCTGGAATGACTCACAGAATCTCACAGAGAGTATTGTCATACTTACTACAGATTTATTACAACTAAAAAAGGATACGAATGAAGAGATGCTTAGGGCGAGGTTCAGGAGAGGTCCCAGAACAGAGCTTTCATTGTCCCCTGGACTGTCCCCAGGGATGCATGACCCTCCCAAAAGCAGACGCTCTTGCCAACCAGGAAGCCCCAAAGAATTTCCATGTTCAAAACCTTTTATTGGCTTCATTCCATAGTCATGATTGGGGCCTCATTGTATAGTCATGGTTGATTAAATCATTGAATGTGCATGATTGACTAAATCATGCCCCTCTCCCTTCTTGAAGTTAACTGGCCAGGTATGGTCTTGTAGCCCCCACTCATCTACACAAATTTTCAAGTGTTGCCTGGTGATTTTAGGTAACAAAGGCACCCTGATTTCTCAGAAAATTCCGAGGACTATCTTGGAGGAAACCCTGGTGGTGCGATGGTGAAAACACTCAGCTGCTAGCTGAAAGGTTGGTGGTTCGAACCCACCAGCCACTCCACGGGAGAAAGATGTGGCAGTCTGCTTCCATAAAGATTTACAACCTTGGAAACCCTATGGGGTAGTTCTACTCTGTCCTATAGGGTCACTATGAGTCAAAATGGACTCATTGGTAGTAGTTTCATTTAGTTTTGGATCTTCCAGAACCAAAGCACGGGCCAAATTGAGTTCTTTGTCTCATAGTCATTGGTTTCCTCACAGCTCTCCTTATGCCGGTTTAAGGGCAGGACAAATATTCAAGTGCCCTGTCATGCCTTTTCTCTCACTATTGCCTCCGCCCGGGGTTGCAAAACTATATTTTGAAACTTAGAGCAAGAAAATTATTCTCTTTTCTCTTTTCCTCTAATCATTTCTTTTCGTGGCTCCCTTCCCTGAAGCATAAGGGATACATGTGACTGGGAAATACACTGGTTAATACTTGAAAACATGGTCATGCTACATTTTGTTTTGCAGCAATGAAAGTAATTACAACTGGGTTGGCATCACTATTGAAATTTCTTCTAATTAAATCATCATTATCTTTTTTTGTGAATCAGTCCCAATGATATAACTGATATTACTTCTGGCCAAAAGTGTCATGGAAGATCTCTCCAAGGGACAAGTATGAGCTCTGGAGTAAAAATGATGGTAAAATAGGCATCCCAGTTCTCCTCACTACAGAAGAGGCTGAGATTCATCAGATATGAAGTGACATCCCCAAACATCCATTAAGGTGTGAAAATTGCAGAGACTAATAGGCACTCTTCAATTCACATGAGTTGCAGCTTCAGTTGCCTGTTTTAATTGCTCCCTAGAGGGTCCACTTGCCCAACACTCTTCTTCTTTCTATCTAGCATGGCCTGAAACAGTCACCATCAATGCGCTTGGCAACAAGGTCCAGTCATTGCCTCCAGAAGATCTCCAACTAAATGAGATCAAATCCAAATGTCAGCAGGCCTTTCTTTCTTAAGGATAAAAACAGAGTCCAATAACCTTAATAATCCAAATTTTCTGTCTTTGCCCTCATGGTCGTCAGTGGACTTCTGGTTCCCTATGTCAAGTCCCCACCCCTGCCCAAAGGGGAACCTTGCAGGTACTCAGACCCCAGTCTGTCTCATCTACTACAATCACCAGGTACCACCTGCCATGATGATGAGATACTTTATGAAAGACATCTCCCCTGCACCAGCCTGCTCTAATTTCCCAAATTCTTGTCATTAATCTCCTTTTGACTGAAGCACTGCGTGTCACTGTATTTTAAGAAAATATATAGTCTGAAAGGTAGAATATTACATGTCTTTACTGGCTATGAAATTCCCAGGTGAAATTAAGTTGTTGAATTAGCTGCAGTACAGAGGGAACGCCTAATTAGAGGGGACAGAGAGGAAGGGGATCATGAAAGACATCAAATTAGGGGCTAAAGCCGCAGACGCAGTGCTGGAAGTGGGAGGAGGCGAAGAGGGGGTGCAGTATTGAGAGGGAGAGTCGTGGAAGGAGATGAAGGCAGGATAACATAAGGTGAGAGCTGAAAGGTCAAAAAGAAACTTGGTGGAAGAAGCCAGTCTGAAAAGGCTCCATATTGTGTGATTCCAACTATATGACATTCTGGAAAAGGCAAAACTATATAGAGTGTAAAAAATCCGTGGTTGCCAGGAGTTTGGAGAGAGGGAGGAAGGATAAATAGATGGAGCACAGGGGATTTCTAGGGCAGTGAAAGTATTCTGTATGATCTGATAATGGTGGGCACATGATACATGCATTTGTCAAAAGCCCCAGAATGGTACAACACAAGTGAACCCTAATGGCAACTATGGACTTTGGTTAATAACAACGTATCAGTACTGGTCATCAGTTGTAACAAGTGTACCACATTAATGCAAGATATCAGTAAGGGGAAACTGAGTGCAGAGGGAAAGGCAGTATATGGGAACTCTGTAATTTCTTATTTTTTCTGTAAACCTAAAACTGTTCTAAAAAAAAAGCAAAGCCACTGTCATCAAGTCAATGCTGACTCATTGTGACCCTATAGGACAAAGCAGAACTGCCCCATAGGGTTTCCAAGGCTGTAATCTTTACAGAAAGAGACTGCCACATCTTTCTCCCTCAAAGTGGCTGGTGCGTTCAAACCGCCAACCTTTTAGTTAGCAGCCAGGTGCTTAACCACTAAAAAACAAAGCCTATTAATTAAAAAACAAGGAAAAGAAATTTGTCTCAACTCCTTTAAAAAAAAAAAAAATGACATAATGGCTTTTCAGGTTAAGCTCAAAGTGAGTAGAAATCTCAATTAAAAAAGGAATAAAGAATGTTCCCCTAAATTGAAATTTATACCCACAGAGTCTCAACCACAAAATGATGAGCAGTGTTGGATGACTGGATGATTTAACAAATCTGCCCTCCTTCTAATTTCTCTTATCCGTAGCTAAGAAAGAAACTTGAAACTTTAGTTAATGATAAAAAAAAAAGACTGCCTAACATTTCAGGCTGTACTTATGCAGTAAACAGTTGGACTGTTACTTCCTTTGATCTGAATGCGGCACTTTGATTAATGTAGCCTAAGGTGGTATTCAGAGTCCCTGGGTGGCTGCCAACCAAGGTTGGAGGTTCAAATTCACCAAGAGGTACCTCAGAAGAAAGGCCTGGCAATCTATTCCAGAAAATCAATACTTGAAAACACTTGATGGCAAGTGGTTTGGTTAAGGTGGTATAAGTACAGCCTCAAACTGGCACTTGAGACTCAATGTCAAGATCTTTCACACAGACTTCTGTCCAGTCAGTTCTCCCCAGTCCTGGAGCTGTGCAGTTGTATTTTCTGTCTGTTTGACCTTCAGTTTGAATACAACTTTACACAGTAATCTCTGCTAAATGTAGCCTTGCTGGTTTGGGCTCCTTGTTTCAAGGTGTTTTTATGTCTTAATTTTATTGGCTCTGTAATTCCTGATCTTTCTGTATTTATGTTACCCTAAACTGGCTAACAATGCCTTCTGAGTTTATCTAAATGTAGTGCAAGATAAAGCCACGGGCAGAGCACTGGGGCGTAACACCCAGAACCTCCTTCCAGGCTGAAAATAATCAAAATTATTTAACACGTTATAGATGAATCTAACTGTATTATCATCAACCGTCCCTAAGGATGAAGATAATAAGAATGATGATGATGATGATGACTCACTGATATTCATTAATTGTCATGTGTTAAACCCTTTGTCAAGTGCTTTAAAGGCAATATCTTATTTAACTGCACAACAATCATATCAAGTAGCTTTAAATATTATCCCCATTTTACAGTTGAGGAAACTGAGGCAGGCTTAGAGGAGTTATACAGCTTGCCCCAGATTACACAGCTGGAATTTTAATGCGATGGGGCTGGAATTTTAAAAGCCAGGCCATCTGCCTACAGAGACCCCACTCTTAACCTCTCTGTTCTGCTGTTTCCAGCCCTTCTAAAATTAAGATATAAAGGCTGGAGGCGTCAAAGGTAGTATGTGAAAAACACACGATCTAAGAAGACAGATTCTTGCCCTCGAGTAACTTATAAACCTGTTGAAGAACAAGACTTAGAAACACAAACCTATTTTAGAACAAAGCAGTTTATTGTAGTGCTAAAAAAAAAATGCGAATCAGACCTATACATTCTTTACCAGTTCTATTCTCCAATGTTAAGGTCACAGACTGGAAATGTATAAACCCAAACAGAAAAGGATGAAGGAGAAATGAATAGGCCTCCCTTCAAGGATGCAGTGAAGGGCTTATCTTCCATCCAGGGAAACTGGCCACAGGTGCTGTGCCCTGGGGAGTATAACTGGGGGATGTCAGGGGACAAGTGAAGTCCACAGAGTCCCTCACACTGACTACTCACATTTTTGTCTCAGAAAAGTCCTGGAGAGCCAAGAATTACTGGGTTTTTCCCAATTAATATCTCAGGTGCCAGGGACTGTAATGCCCAGCCAATGAGCCATCAAAGCCCCAGTCAAGCAGAAGAAAATTCCCACTGAAGGTGCTGACCTGAATTCTTCAAGTCAGGTGCAGTCACCCCAGAATTAAATTTCATCAAGTTCAAAAATCTCATTACCAACTTCCTATCAATTATAATCTCAATGCCCAAAGATAACAAGTTATTCACGGCCTGTCATCCCAGTTGTTTTCAGCAAGTAAATGAGAGAAAGCTCATTCAGAAAGAGCCATCCCTATCTCTTATCTTGTGATCTAGGTAGCCACCAGTGCACCTCCAAATGGCTGTGATAATCACATGAGATAATATTACCTACATTAGAACAGCCCCATACGATATGCAAAACCAAAACACCAAACCCATTGCCGTTGAGTGGATTCCAACTCATGGCAACCCCATGTGTCACAGAGTAGAACTACTCCATAGCATTTTCTTGGCTGTAATCTTTATGGAAGGAGATCACCAGGATTTTCTGGGTGGGTTCGAACCACCAACCTTTAGATTAGCAGTTGAGCACAACAGTTTGCATCACCCAAGGACCTATACGCAAAGCCCTTCTTAATTGGGACCTGTCCACTTCATCAACCTCAGCACTTTCACTCTACCTTCTCACCCCCATCTCACTTACATGCCCAACACTCCATCCCCACAGCTCCCTGCAGAGCACTCAGTACTTTCTTGTGGCTCTGTTCTTGTTCCTTTGTGGTGGCAAAGACATGAGGCTAAAAAGGCCAGATATTACTCTTAAAGAAATTTAATATTAAAACATACAGGAAACTTTTGATTCTCATTCATTTCCCATTATCTGACTTTATCCCCTCTAGGCAGAATGTCTTAATAACCAAACATTTGCATAATGCCTTTCTTTTTATGTCCTTGATTCCCACCAATTGCTTTAGAATATCTTTGCTATTGCTCGATCCGTCTAATCGTATCAAATCCAATTAACTGACATGTTAATTTCAGGTAACTTAGGATGTTCAGAGCACTTTGCTGAACTAATATAAATCATAAACTGCAAAAAGATAAGGCCCCTGGACGAGAAAATGTCAGAAACTTCCCCACCTGCTCCTTTCATTTGGAGAATTATTATGGTGATGGGAGAGGCTGAGATGAGAAAATAGTCATATGTGGGTTTATGAAATGTTTGTGAAAGTTCCCTTTCCTGAGTTAGGCTTAACAGCTTTGCCTACCCTCCTTGGTCTTGTGGATGTCATATGTTCAATAAGATCTCCTGATTCTTTGAGCTAAAGGTCCTTGACATTTTTTAAGATGTCCGAGGATACCACAGGGTCACGACACAGTATGGATGAACCTTGGAAACATTATGCTGGGTGAAATTAGTCAATCACAAAAGGAGAAATACTGTATGATTTCATGAATATGAAATACCTAGGATAGGCAAATTATAGTGATCAGAATTTAACAGTTACCAGGGCAGGAGGCACGGGGTAAGGGAAGAATCCTTGTTTAGGTAGCATTGAGTTTTTGTTTATGGGAATGGAAAATTTGGCAATGGAAATTGATGATGATTGCACCACTTGATTGATGTATTTGGTTTTATTAAGTTGTATACATGATTGACACAGTGGCTGCAACAATAGCCTCAAGCATAACAACAATTCTGAGGATGGGGCAGGACTAAGCTGTGTTTCGTTCTATTGTATGTAGGGTCACTATGAATCGGAACCGAGTCAAGGGCACCTAACGATATTGGAAAAATGTTGAGTTGACAAATGTTATGTTCTCTATTAGAAGCCCCAGTGGCCCGACAGTTAAGCACTCGGCTGGTGGTTCAAACCAACCCAGCGCTCCTCCGGGAGAAAGATCTGGCGGTGTGCTTCTGTAAAGATTACAGCCGACGTGGTTGTTGAGTCAGAATCAACTCGATGGCACCCACAACAACATATTCTCTAGATTTTTACAACTTTAAAAAAAATTTTAAAAAGAAAGGGAGGACTTGGTACCAGCACACTCTGTCTCCACTGCCTGCAAAGCCTGCTACCCTCTTCATCTGCAAACTCCCGTTTTCCCTTGAAGAAACAGCTGAGCCATCCTTCCCTCAAGCTCTCTCTCCTAACACAGCATCCTGCAGACAAGACTCAGGGCTTCAATTACACCACGACAATGTCAACATTTCTCTATTACCGCATTTATTAAATGATAAATATTTGGATAAATGAATTTTCCATAAGACTTTAGATCCTGTTTACACGTCTTTAAACCCAAAGCTCAATGCAAAAAAATAAATAAATAAATAAACCCAAAGCTCCCCGCACAGTGTCTGGCACCAACGGTATGAAAAAATATTTGTTCACACATAGAGAAAAAAAAAGTTTACTCTGCTCTCAAATAAGAATTATCCTCAGTGATCTCTCTTTAATATCACTTGAATTCCAAAGCCCACACAACCTTGAAAATTGCTAAACGGAAGTCTGATTAGTATTTCAGTTTGCCATGCCCTTTTCATAGTAAAATTCCCAGATATCCCAGAGGCTCAGATAGATTCCCAAACCCTATGTTGGATCACCTACCTGCATTTTCCTCTGCTTGCTGCGATGCCTTGGTGCAGATGAAACTGATGAAGAGAGAAGAGGTAACTGACTGAGCCAAACCACCAGTAAAGTCAGCCTTGAGGGTACACAGCAGCCCAGCTCTCTTATTCACTGTGTGATTAAACTAAGCATCTGGTCATGCATGTGTTAAACTGCCAACCTTTAGGTTAGCAATGAATCGCAAACTTTTGTGCCACGTACAGACCTGAACAATGTTCTGGCAAATCTGAAAGAACATGTTCGAGTTACATTCAATTCTGTCTGTCAGATGTGGGCCAGCCCCTGTAATCACAGGGCCTCAGAATAATGCAGCTAAGTCACAGAACCTGACCTATTCTCTGAATTCCCTGCAATTTACAATTGCCCCAGCAGAGTTGCCAACTGGTTCTTACTCCCCTGAGACTCCAGAAGCCTAGCAATCAGAGACACAAGTGCATCAAGATTACCCACCGCGATCCAGTTCTTAAAATTCAATCTGAAAACCCCTTTCTTTTTTATGTAAACCTAATCTCCAGAGGATTACATCATTCCAATGGTTTCTAAACATTGCAGATCATCAGAATTATCTAGAAATTTATATTTATATAAATACTATAAATTCCTAGTCCATACTTCAGTCCTACTGAACCAGAATTTCTGGGATTGGAAATCCATGGCTTTAAAAACCTCCTCCAGTTAATTCTGATGATTGTGCCCAAGGTTTAAGAAGCGTGGTATCATTTAAGCTTGCCCAGTATTGTTTGGTTCTGCATTAGGTTTGGGTACCCAGAGCCTCACATCATTGACTATCACCCAGCTCTTACGAGATACCTAGCTAGCTACCCTTTTCCTTCTGGGGCTTGATTCTAAGCTTCTCAAATAAGTTTTTCCCTTTGTGAAGTTTTACCTTGGAGCAGCTATCTGGTAATTCTAAACAGAGGCAAGTAGCACCCTCATTATTGTAATCACTTCACTAGTCTACGTATTTGTGGAGGCATATTCTCAAACCCTTCCAAAAATGGAATCAGTAGATTTTAGAAACAAACAAGTTTGCACTACTTTAAAACTCATTTCCAGTCATTCTCACATCCTTAGTACAAATCCATTAAAACTTCAGAAGTCATTAAGGGGCAGCCCTGAAGGTTTTTGATTGTCACCAAGTGTTATTGAGATGGATTTGTTGAAGAGATGCTTTACACCATTTCACATTCCTGTCAGAGTTTTCTTAGATTTCTAAACTGAAGATAAATACTTTATTTTTAACCATAACAATCTAAAGTTCCACAAAGGAAAACGAGAACATCCAATGGTCCTAAGTCTGCATATGGAAGATGGAAATGAACACTTTGGAGTGGAGCTGGCTGCAATTCAAATGAAGAAGGACCTCTACAATAACAAATAACAACCTCGACTCAAATTGTTTCAGTTGTATGTAGAAAGAGTGAACCTTCACCACTGATTGCTTAATTTAATTTTGTTCCCCAACGCAGCTCTATCTCATTCACTCTGTTAAAAAAAAAAAAAAAAGAAAAAGAAAAAAAATTCCCTTATTAACTCATTTAACATGATCACAAACCATGACAGGCAGGCTGCTTGAGAAACAGTCCTTAGAATCTCAGAGCTCAAAAGACCCTTAGGGATTATCTAGTCCAAACATCTCTTCAACACAAGACTCCTTTCTCTGGTGTCATCCACAAAGAGAAGCTCAACCAGGTAACGCTTCTGCGCTGCCCACCCCAACAGCCCCCTAGTGATCCCAGTGGATCCATGAGAGAAAGATCTGGTGATCTGCTCCAGTACAGATTACAGCCTAGAAAACTCTATGGGGAAGTTCCACTCTGTCACATGGGGTCACTGAGTGGAAAATTGATTTGACGGCACTTAACAATATATTTGTATGAGAGGCTGAGCTTGAAGTCCTATATTCAAGGAGTAATATGTGACTGCTGACAGCTGTTAAACTTCACCTCTCCCACTCCCCTTCTCCCTCACATCTAAGCAAGCTGATAAGAAAGCTCCCTTCTTTGGTGCCAGTGAGAGATTCAAACCATGCAAGCCTCTGCCCATGCAAAGACACTCTCACTTGGGCCCTACATCCAACCACGATAAAAACTCCTAGCCAGTCTCCTTTCCTTGCCGTCTCCTGCCAGTTTGGGGCCTGCCTGGGAGGCCTGCCCTGCTTTCCCAAAAGACCTCAATTATGTAAATAATAAAACTTTTCATACCTCCTTGGTGTGTGTGTGACGTCTTCAGCCTCAACATCCAAACCAAAATTTGGGGGGAGGGGTCCTTCCTGCTCTTGTAGTGCAACCATAAGCTAATTTAAATAAACCTGGCAAAAGAAAGTGACTTTCCCCTGATCTTTGTCCTAAATCCCTAAACCAGTCTTTCTTTCAGCTTTGTGTCATCTGTACCCCCACAAATGTGGGTTCCCAATTTCTTTCTGCTGTAAAGTGGACAAAGCCTAGAGTATTTTGACCTCCACTTCCCCCAGTAAGCTCTGTAAGTGTCAACCATTGACTGTGTGCCAAGATATGTGGATGTGTGTGGTAGGCAAAATTTCTAGGAATGACCGCCAAGATTCCACACCCGTTAATCTCTGGAACCTGTGAATGTGATGCAATGTAATTACTATGATTCTGTTCTGTTATACGGCACAGTTGGCCTTAGAAGATGTTCTAGGTGGGGTTAATCTAATCACACAAGCCTTTAAATGCAGAGAAATTTCTCCAGCTGATGGTGGAAGAGAAAGCACAAAGGGAAATCAGAAATTCGAAGCACAGGCAGATTCGACGTGTGGTTGGTGACTTGAAGATGGAGGGAACCACGTCAGAAGCCCCTAGGAACACTGAGAACCAACAAAGAAACAACACCTCAGACCTACAACCACAAGGGACTGGATTCTCCATGAAAGTGGATTATTTCCCCTATGTCTCCAGATAAGAGCACAGTCTGACCCCTGAGCACAAAACCCACCTAAGCCAGTCTAAACTTCTGTCATACACGACTAAAAAACCCATTGCCATCAAGTAGACTCCAGCTCATAGCGACGCTATAGGACAGAGTAGAACTGCCCCCATAGCGTTTCCAAGGAGCAGCTGGTGGATTCGAACAGCTGACCTTTCGGTTAGCAGTCAAATGCTTTCAACCACTGCGCCAGCAGGGCCTATACAACTGAGAGCTACTAACTGGGTGTTGTTTTAAACCATCAAGTTTGTGGTGATTTTTAATGCAGCAATTGAAAATTAACACAGAGCTTAGTGGAGTGAATGTGCCAGAATTGAAGAATATAGGTTCCTCCCACCCTCCAAGAGTTTAAAATCTGGCAGGCAAGTATATATATAATTATAAAAAGGAAGTGTGACAAGTGCTATAAGCACAGTTCAAAGAAACTGCTCTAGGACAGGGATTCTCCAGTGGGGGTAATTTTCCCTCCAAGGGACATTTGGCATATTTGGAGATGTCACATCTGGAGAGGAGCTATTGGCATCTAGTGGGGAGAGGTCAAGGAGACTGCTGAACACCCTACAATAAACATGAAAGCCCTCAGCAGCAAAGAATTATTCAGCACAAAATGTCAACAGTACCGAGTTGAGAAACTCTACTCTAGGAAAGGAGAGGAAAGAGTTAATTTCAACTGATGTGTTGGGAGGACAGTCTGCCTCTAAGTTCCCCATCCAGGCCACCTAAGCAGAAGCCTTGGGCTCAGAACATTCCCTGATAAGTAGGCTGGGAATTGGGTCTCCTCTCTCTCTCCCAGTCCCTTCTCCTTGTCAGAGAAACCTTCCTCCCTTTTCTGAGCATATGGTAACTTTCTCTGTCTCTTGTTCTTGCACGGGCACCGTACGGCACCTGGCCAACACCATTCCTACATCTGTTCCTGGCGGGATGGGAACAGGGACTCTCTTATGTCATGGACAAGAAGGGTGTACATGAAATATCTGCCCTGCATCATACAAGGGGGTACTCGCTGGCCATGGGAGACCAGTGCCCACAAGTGAAGCTGATCTCACTCTGTCTCTTCTTTGTGACTAAAGCATTATCCCATGCACTGTTAAGAGCATGTGGTTCGTGTCTTTTGTTGGTGACCTCAAACCCTGGTACGACATGATGGATTTGGGCCAGCTTCTTAGGAGTAGTGATATTTTAGCTGGACAATGAAAACTAATTAGAATTTTGAAATATAAGGGTGCCGAGAAGAAGAAACTTCCTGGGACCCCTACATGGACTTGACAACAAAGTACACGTACAGCAGACCATTGTAAGGGGTTTAAAGGTAATGAGTAGCTACCTTCCCCTGTCTCCATCCCCCATCCCAAAGTCCCAAATCCTGACATGGCTTTCCTTTCATTTGGCTCCAAGTATCAGAATTCCCTAATGTATCACTCAACGAAAGCAAAATTAACTGAGGGGCTAAGGGTCACAATAAAGTGCTAGAATTTATGAAGGATACCAAAAAGAATCAGACAATGTGTTTATAATCTAATGAGAGAGACAGACCTATCCACAAATAAGTGCAGCCAACTTAATTTTATTGAAAGTAACTCTGTACTATACCTTCTACCAGCCAGTTACCTCCCAGAAATTCTCAAAGCGTGCCTCAACATAAATGAGGTGTGCAGTCAAATTTGTGTGTTCACTTTAACGTAATTAGTTAATTTGATGTATTTCCTTCTCTTCAGATTCTCCGTAGGGTCTGTCTTCAAAGGTGCTCACAGGAACTCAGCCCTCCCCAACTGAGATAGTTCATGTGCTTGCTGCTCACCATGATACCCCTCATTACCCACAAGGTTTATTATTCCTTTTGCATAACCCTAGTGGTCAAGAATACAAGAATACTCTTAAGTCCAAACAGAGAACAAAGTACAAAAGAAACCCACTCTTGTCTTTGGTACAGCAAGTTTGTCAGAGCCATTGGAGGGAGAGAAATGAATCTGTCACTAACAGCACTTTCATTCTGGATAGCCCTAAACATGAGCAGCTGGGCTGAGATTGCCTTTTCAGAGTTGACCAGGGACTTTTACAGCTGTCACATCTAAGCAGGTCTTAAAAACCATTCCTCAAAGCCCGATTTATTTGAGACAAGCATCTGGTGACAAATGTTGAAAGAATAACAAAACCCTCTGTACTCTGGGTTCCTTGACCTTCGTGTCTATTAGTGTTCAGCTTCCCCCACCCTCCACCCTAATCTTGAAACCATGCTACTGGGCTCTACTTAATGCACGCTGCTGGAAACAAGTAAAATAGAATAGATTTCTATACTTCTCTGCTTGACAAAACTCAACCCATTAAAAAGTTAACACATCAATTGACAGAAGAATGCAGGGAGCAAAGATGCTCAGCTCTCAGTTGGACAGTGGGTACTTTTTAATTGAGCCAAAACTCAAGCACTCTTCACTAAATCCCTTTATGATTTATTATCTGTCAGTCAAGTAGATTATTTTCATAAATTTAGAAGAGTACTGAGCTTCTTTCACAGACAATGGAGATTTCTTCTTTAATCCTAATATACTGTCCAGAGTCACCTGGAGAGAAAGCCAACTGGGTCCCAGAGCCTATAAACTCTCTTTTAGTGTCCTGGGTAGAAGCAGCCAGTTCTTAGATTCTGTATCATTTCAGTGATTGACTTCAACTAAACAGGAGTACCAAAAAGGGATTACCCTTGTGCTGAGAGGACGAGGTAGGAGAGCAGACGAAGTGGGAGCCTACTTTGAAATCTGCCTTATTTAGACAGAATTCTAAGATCTCTAATCATTAAGTAGCATCTACTCATGTCAGGAACAATTTTCAACGTTCCTGGGTTAACTCAATAAATAAGAGCAGTATGAGACAGTTTATCATTCCCTCCCTAATATACTCAAAGGGCAGAAAACACCCACGTTGTAAAACAAACAAAAAACCCAACTCACTGCTGTCTAGTCAATTCCAACTCATAGCAACCCTATAAGGCAGAGTAAAAATGCCCCCATAGGATTTTCAAGGCCATAAATCTTTATGGAGGCAGACTACCACATCCTTCTCCCACGGAGCGGCTGGTGGGTTCAAACCGCCGACCTTTTGGTTAACAGCCAAGCACTTAACCACAGTGCCACCAGGGCTCCCTCCCAGATCCAAACCCAAGGCTTATTTATTAAGAATGCAGGTAAAAGGAAAGAAGTTATGACACTAACTGCCCATCCACCCAGTGGATGACCCTTAGTCTCAAGGCAATATCATCTTATGGACTGGCCAAGATGAATGTAACTAGCAATTAATGCAATATTAGTGACTCCTCTTAACCCCTGACTTGACCTCAGCTGGACCTCCCAATAGCATCTACAAAAAGGAAGCCAAGGAGTAGAGCTAAGCTTAAATGCAGCATCCAAAAGAGCATGACGCATGTCGCCTTAGTTCTAGAATATACCTCACTCAGAGGCATTTACTCGCACACTTTTGTTGTTAGAAGCAAGGGACTGCCCTTTGCCCACCCAGCCTCTGTGTACAACCATTTTCCCCTTCCTCCTCCACAAAACACACGCACACTGCTACACAGAATCAGGGACTTTTTTCCTATTGCTTCAACTACTTTGTTTTACTTACCATAAAAAAAAGAGTAATTCATTTTAAGTTGGAGGAGAAATGAGAGTGGAGGGGAAAAGGAGGAGGAAAATGAGCAAGAGGAGGAGAAGGAAAAAGAGAACAAGGAGGAGGAGGAAGAAGAACAAGTAGATGGAGGAAAAAGAATAAAAGGAGAAGAAAACATTGCTGATCAGTATAAGGTTTTATATTGCAATGTTGGAGTGTATTATAATGTATTGTAATCTAAAGTAATGTCTAACTGTATTCTATGTTATTTTATCCATCCAGCTACGATTTATACTCATTGCTGTGGCATTCATTCTGACTCATGGCAACCTCAAGTGTTACAGAGTACAGCTGTGCTCTGTATGGTTTTCTTGGCTGTAATCATTACAGAAGCAGATCACTAGGCCTTTTATCCATGGTATTACTGGATGGGTTCAAACAGCAAATCAGGCAAAAGGGAGTTTCCTTGGGGGTGTGGCCTGCATCCAATATATGTGGACTTTCTGGCAAGACTCATGGGCTTTTGCTCACACTGGATCCTATAGCTGGCTCTTGTTCATCTGATCGTCGGTTCTTGGGACTTGAGCTAGCAGCTTACCTGCCGATCTTGCTATTTGTCGGTCTTCACAGGCTGTTAGCCAGAGGCCTGTTTTCTGACCTGCCAACCTAGGGTTAGCCAGCCCCTGCAGCTACATGAGTCAGGAGAAGCCTCCAGCCTGACCCATGGACTTGGGACATTATGGCCTCTACAACGGCATGAGCCGTTTCCTTGATATAAATCCCTTCCCCCTCTATATATATGTGTGTGTATACATTATATACATATATATATATATATAGCAGGTACTGTGCCCCCAGGAATCTTCAAAGATACTACACCTTCGAAGTCCCGCTTCTGACACCAGAAATGTCAAAAAAGAAAATCTCATACTCTGTTAGGAGCGAAAGAAAACGAGTTTTATTGAGGAATAACACAGTTCGAGCTTGGCAGTGCTAAGTGAAAATACAAAGCACTCAGCTGTTGTTTAAGCAGAGAGAGGGGTCTATATGCATAGAGAACAAAGGAGAGGTAGGGGGTTAATGACGGATTATAGATAAGATCAGCTTCAGCTTGAAGTCCTTTGAAATATAAAGGTCAGCCACTTGGCTAGGAGGGAGTGAGTTAACACCTATGTGAGTGGTGCCAGCCTGTTCAGTTATACACGATTGCAGTCACGAACATATTTTTTCTGGGAACAAATTGTTTACATCTTAACACATTCTTCCTATGAACAAATGGTTTGCATCCTAACTTGTTGCTTCCTGGGAATGCATGTTGGCCCCATCATTCTTACATCTGACATGAGTGTCTCCAGTTTGAAACTTTTCCATTTACAGCACAAACCATTTGTGCCACCCAGGAACCTGCTTATATAGTGCCACTTATATCAAGTACTGGAAACAGAGCTGACAAAATAAAGCTCCTACCTTCATGGAACTTACATTCTAATAAGGAGAGGTAGATAATAAATTTTAAAATATCAATACATATAATTTACCATAGGGAAGGGATAAGCTTTATGAAAAATACAAAGCAGGTTAAGGAGACTGAGCATGAGTGTTGGGTTCAGAGAGAGGGTGTTGCTTTATCCGGGATGGTGAGGAAGACCCTCTCTGAAGAATGAATATTACTGCAGAGACATGGATGAGGTTCAGGAACCAAGCAAGAAGCTATATGGGGGAAGAATATTCCAGGCCCAGCCCCTCAGATAGGGACCTTCTTGGGGTGATCGTGTGGAACAGCAGGGTCAGCAGGCTAGAGGGCAATAGGGCAATAATCAAGAGAGAGGTGGTAAATGAAGTTGGAGAAGTAAGCAGGGACTAGATTAGGAAGGATGTTGCAGCCCATGATAAAAATGTATTCCAACTATGGCAGGAAGCTATCAGAGTAGTTAGAGAAGGGAGGTGATAAAATAAAACTTAATGTTTCAGAAGGATCATTCTAGCTGCTACATGGAGAAGTCTTTGGGCTGGCAGGTTAGAAGCAGGGAAACTAGTCAGGAAGCTATTATAGTTACCCAGGGGAGAGACTAGGGTGGAAGCATTGCAGATGGTAAAAAGTGGACAAATCTAAGAATGACACCGAAGTATTTGACCTGGTAAATGGTCCTGCTATTTAGTACTATAAAGACAATGACAGGAGCAAGCTTGGAGCGGGGATGGGGAGCTAGGAAAGAGTTCTTTTTGGAACATGTTAGGTTTGAAATGTCTATTGAAATATCCAAGAGGTGCTATTGAAGAGGCAGTTGGGTATACCAATGTACAGTTGAAGAGAGAGATGAGAGCTGAGATAAATCTGAGCTGTTTGCTAAGAAACAAGATTTAGGACTATGGGTCTAGAATGTGAGTAGAGAAAGAAAAGGTCTAAGAATCCAGCCCTGAAAATACTCCACCACTTGGAGCGAAATGAGAAGAAGGAGCCAAGAATGTAGACTGAGAGGCAGCAGACAGTAAATGTGACATTTTGGAAGCCAAGTGAAGAAAAAGAAGGGTGAAATTGAGTGGTTAAATGCGGCTGAGAAGTCAGGGGTAAGACTAGGAACTGATCCTTATATTTGGCTATGTGGTGATCATTAAGTTGGGTCTTGATTTGCATTTCAGTGTAGTGGTGAGGCACAAAAGCCTGATTGAGAAGGTTTAAGAGAGAATGAGAGAAAAATGTAGACAATTAGTATAGATAGCTCTTCTGAGATGTACTGTAAATGGGAGCAAAGATATCGGGCAATAGAGAGGAATGTAGAGTCAAGGAAATATTTTTCTTTTATAGGAAATTATAGTGTGTTTGTATGCTGATGGGAAAGATCCAACAGAGAGGGGAAAAGCGGTGATACAGAAGAGAGGGGAGAAATTTTAGAAACAAAGTCCTCAATAGGCCAAAGAGGGTGAAATTCCAGTAATGGGGTTGACTTTTGTCAACAGCTCAACAGGGCATCGGAGATGGAGGGAAGACAGAGTATAACGATGTAGATGCAGGTTGGTTAGAAGATTCCATAGTGAGAAGACATGCAAGTTCTCATCTTATTGCTTCTTTTCTGCCAGTGAAATAAAATGTTCAGACTGAGTGGGGTGGTTAGTGGTATGAGAAGAATGGAAAGAAACGAAGTGGAGTGAGTTGACTACAGAAATGTAGTAGGATTGCTGGGCAGCCTACTAGAGATTTGTTGTCATGAATGTAACAAACCAGTATAAACCCAAACTCAATTATCCCATGAGCTTCATGGACCCTCTTCTTAAGATAAAATAACCTAACAACATTTTTAGAGAAATTCTATCCCCAAAAAACAAAGAGTTTCTTATTCCCAGGCTTTAGGAAATTTTCTAAAACATTGATGATGATTTAACTCAAGCTTTGAAATAAGGATTTAACTCAAGCTCTGAAATATACTGAACTATTAGAAAACTGTATTTTTTATGAGAGCAGGGATTTTTATTTATTTTGTTCATTGTTGTAGTCCCAGTCCCTGGCACATAGTTGATAAATGACCAATAAATCTTGAAAATATATTCATTAAATGAATACATATATTAAAAAGAAAAAAAACCATTGCCATTGAGTCAATTCTGACTCATAGCGATCCTAAAGGACAGAGTAACAGAATAGAACTGCCTCATACGGTTTCCAAGAAGCACCTGGTGGATTTGAACTGCCAACCTTTTGGTTAGCAGCCATAGCTCTTAACCACTATGCCACCAGGGTTTATACATATATATATATATATATATATATAAAAAACATATGCCATATGAATACTATTCAGGCATCTCTCTAATGGCCTATAATAACAGTGTGCCCCAAACGTCTCAATGTAATTTTAAGCTTTAATAACTTTGGAAGTATAAATGCTAATAGCCTATTAAAAAAAAATCACTTGAAAGTTAAATTATTTAAATTTCTCATATGTTTATATACTTCTGTGAATTTTTAAAATAAATTTTTAATTTTTTTTTCAAAGTCACCTTCAGTCACAGGAACTGAAAAAATTAACAATATATTATTTGAAATTCAAAAATCTCAGTAAGTACAAAAAAAATATGAATAATTCAACTTCTAAGTTATGTTTTCGGAATTTCATAGCATTTACACTTTTGAAGTTCTTAAAGCTTAGAACTGCACTAAGAGTTTTGGGACACCCTGTATCAACGAGCCATGTGTTGCTTTGTCGTTGTCAGGTGCTGTCAAGTTGATTCCAACTCATGACCCAGTGTGACAGCATATAGACTGGGCTATATCATATATTGAGGAAGAAAGAAGTGACAGTCTGCTTCCATAGAGATTACAGCCTTGGAAGCCCTATGAGGTAGTTCTACACTGTCCTATAGGGTCACTATGAGTCAAAATTGACTCAATGGCAATAGGTTTGGTTCAGTTTCATATCATATATCCCACCACCCCTCTGTCAGTTTGTTGTGCTGTAGTGGCTTGTATGTTGCTATAATGCTGGAAGCTATGCCACCAGTATTCCAAATACTAGCACAGTACACATGGTGGACAAGCTTCAGCAGAGCTTCCAAACTAAGACCCACTAGGAAGAAGGGCCTGGCGATCTAATTTCAAAAGTTAGCCAATGAAAACCTTATGGATCGCAACATAATATTGTCCTGTATGGTTCTGGAAGATGAGCCCCCTAGATAGGAAGGCACTCAAAGTACATAGTGATCAAATAGACTTGAGCATACCAACAACCATGAAGATGGCTCAGGACCGGGCAACATTTCATTCTGTTGCACATGGGGTCACCGTGAGTCAGAATCAACTATGCGGCACCAAACAACAACATATCATTATGTCAGTCCCTGGTTCTTCCTGGAGAAGATGAGGGAAGGGTTCCTCTGTTCCAGCCTGAAACCTCTTCTATGGATCCTGTGCAGGAGATGCCCCTTTCTTCCTTTTACTGATCAGGGGCAATACTTGGCCTTTGCTTGTGTTATTCAAACACAGTCTTTAAGAGTTCAGCTTTGTGGGTTGGTCTCTATTGGAGAACTTACTGCAGTGCAGCTTCTCTGTGAGATGCACTGCCACTCAGCCATGCTGACACGTTCCCTCTCTGACCTTCGAGGTCTGTGCCCTTCTGGAGACTGCGTTCTCCCTGCAGGATCAGCATAAGCAATCAGAAAGAGCTATGCCTTTTTGGCCGAGAGGTCTCCCTCTGACTGAAGTATGAATCTAAAATGGATCTCTTACTAGGGCAGTGACACATTCTTTGCAACAGCCCCAGGGCAACAACAGATCAGACAGAACTGCGTTTGCCTAGTGCCTGTAGATTTGGGTATAAGTTATGAACGGAAATCCAATTCACTAATTAAGTTCCTCTGCTGTAGCAGAGTTTTGCCCTGAGGCTAGTTAGGAACAATAGCTTGTGGTTTCATGTTTTATCTAAAGGGTTTTATTGCTCCTTCTTCCACTCCCACCACTGAAACAGAGAAGGGGGGAGCAGAGAAAAAAGAGGAAAGAGAAAGTAGATGAATAGCCTTGGTGGTAGGGGACATTCCCTGAGTCAGCAGAGTGTATGTAGGTAGCTCTGGGCAGGGTCAGCAGATAAGAGGACAGCACAGTGCTCGGGCCATCCATTCATCTTGAGAGTCCCATCTGCCCATGGGACCTGCTAACCTCCTTTCTCTGCATTCTGGGCTCCCTGCCTACAGATGATTCTCACCAAGTACTACACAGTTAATTTGTGCAAAGTGCTTAGAGCAAGGCTCTGTACTTAGAAAATACCAAATATAAACCTCTTTTGTCATTCTGCAAAAGTTGTATTAATTTACAGGGGAAGCTAGCACAACTTGTACAAGGAAAGGTCATGGAAGCCCCATAGACACATCCAGACTCCCTGAGGGACTGAATTGCTGGGCAGAGGGCTGTGGGGACCATGGTCTCAGGGAACATCTAGCTCAATTGGCATGACACA
>NW_004443943.1:398182-408641 GCF_000243295.1 Trichechus manatus latirostris
CCTTCACCTGAAGTACAATTAAAAAAAAAAAAAGTTGTATTAATTTATATTATTGACCCTTTTAAAATTAGAGATTTAGAATCAAAACCAAGATTCCTCACTTTAAAAAATGATTTAGTAAAACCTGCAAAAGCCAGAATCTGTGTAAGGTGGAAACCTGTCAGAAAAGGAAAACTCAAATATTTTCCACTAAAACGAGCGATCAAATAGTGGTGAGACTGCACCCTGTCAAAGGTGAAAAACTTTCCAGACCCGTAAAAACAAGGATTTCCGTTGAGTTCCGGTTCTCACAGGTTTCACTGTAATTTTATAACCAAACCAGTTGCCGTCTAGTTGATTTCGACTCATAGCGGGCTGGTGTGTTTCAGAGTACAACTGTGCTCCATAGGGTTTTCATGGCTGTGACCTTTCCTTCAAGGTGCCTCTGGGTGGGTTCAAACTATCTACCATTCTGTTTAAGTAGCCCAGCGCTTAAATGTTTGCACCACTCAAAAAAAATACAAAAACTCGTTGCTGTCGATTCCGACTCATGGCGACCCCATGTGTTACAGAGTAGAACTGCCCCATAAGGTTTTCTTGACTGTAATCATTACAGAAGCAGATCGCCAGACCTTTCTTCAGCAGCACCACTGGATGGGTTGGAACGGCTAACTTTTGCATTAGTAATCGAACGCAAACTGCACCACCCAAGGACTCCTAATCTGATAACACATGTCAGTAATTGGCAGAAGCTTAGACGTAATAGCCTATTTATTTGAACCAGGTCATATTGTACACAGAGCTTGCTTTACTTGTGTAATTTTCTTCTCTAGATAGGAAAGTCATTTCAAATTATGATCTCTGTCTTTGAAGTAAACAAAGGGAATTTCAGTATTTAGAAAATATTTTTAAACAGTGGCAGAAAATGAAAGGTTACCAAAAAATTTTAATTACATTGTCTTCAAAACACATAAAGTTGTGATAAAGAAAATAACTCCTAGCATTTGAATAGTTGACATAAAATCATATGTTTGTGACATCCAAAACAACGAAGAATCAGTAACCCATCACCCATTTTTTAACATGTAGTTAACAACACATGGACCTCCTGATTTCCTCCATCTCTCCACTCTCTTCAAACTACTAAAAAAATTTACATCAGATTCCAGGTATATATTATTTTACCCATAAGTATTTCAGTGTGTATTTTGAAAGATTAAGGACTCTTTTATTAAGGTAACCAAAATATCTTTCTCCTTAACACACATAAAAATAGCAATTATTTAATATCAAATATAGAATTGGTGTTCAAATGTTTCCAATAGTTTCAAAAAGGGGTGGTTTTTCCCCTTGGTGTATTTGAATCCAGACCTAAACAAGTTTAGCGTTTAGTTTGTGCATGTTGTATGTTTCCTAAGTGTCTTCTTCCCTCCTTTTTATTATTTTCATCTTCTCTCCTTTTTATTACTTTAATTTGCTTGCTGAAGAAACTAGTTCATTTGTCCATAGAATTCCCCACATTCTATATTTGGCTTATTTCAATTAACTGACATTATTTAACTTGTTGCTCTATCCCACAGTTTCTGTAAAACCAAAAACTGCATCAGAGGCTTTATCAGAATCAAGTTCAAATTAGGCCAGGATAATTCACAGGTAATGCTTTGTGGTATTTATTTTATCATATTAGGAAGCACATATGTCTCTCTTTCTGTGCTCTTGAGGTTGACGCTTGAGTTCAAATAACATCAACCTTCTTCATCCGTTAAACTTTTTCCCACCAGCATTTCATCAAATGATCTTAGGGGTCTTTGATGATTATTGGTTAGATCCATTATTTTCTAAAAGTTAGCTAAAAAAATATTTATTTCTAACTCGAACATTCTGCCTGCAATTATTAGCCAGAGTTCAGTAAAAATGTTTTTTCCTTATCAACTCTTTGGTTCCCCTAAAATCAAATCTATCAAATCTGTACAGGAACAGAAGGTGAAATGTTTGATACTTTTTCTTTATACTTCTAGGTGTGTTTTTTTTTTTCAATAATGCTTTCCATATCTACCTATATATTTATAATAAACTGCTTTGATTAGGCAAGATTGACAATCGTGTTAAATCCTAATCAGCCATAATCATCATGATTTGGTTACATGTATAAAGAGATTTAAAATGCAGTATTAAATGCATAAAAAGTTATATGCACAAAAATATTCAATTCAACATAATTTATAGTAGTGAAAATTATAAAAGCCCTAAATTTTCAACAACAAGCTTTAGTTAAATATATTATGACATAACTTGTTAGCTTTTCACACAACCAATACAGTAATCTTTATAAAGAGTATTTTACATATAAAATTATTATTAATATTAAAAAGTTGTTAATGTATTATGAATTGATTATAACTATTAAAAATATATAGAAGAAAAAACAATGAAAGGAAATGCACCAAAAATTAACACATTTTATATTCAAGTTGTGGGAACAGTAATTTTTTTCTTTCTCTCTTTCATGATGTTCCATATTTTACAATGAAAAAATAAATATTCTAATACACAACTTCCTGAGTAAGAGAGGAGAAAGAAAATCTCCTGGCTCCCAGCTCCCTGGGGCACTTCCTTACCCCATGGTCCTCCTTCGCTAGAGAAAGGTGGTGATCAAAGCTTGGCTCTCCATCCTTCCATCCTCTTCCTCTCTGCTACTTGGAGACTCAAACTGCCCATCTAATGCTCAGTCCTCCCTAATACAGATAAAAAGAGACCTGGGCACCCTGTGGGACGGCTGCAAGGATTTCCAAAGGGAGCCCAGGGAAGCTTCCTACCACCCTGTTTCTGTCTCCATTCCCTCCTTTCCAGCAGCCCCTAGAGAAATGCAGGGCTCCCCACAGAAGTGCTAATTAACTTGAGAGGCAGAACTGTACCACCAACTGCTAGAACCCAGAAGTGGATTTAGATCTTATGTGGCCTGAAGTTTTTAGAATTCAGGGGTAGGGAGCACATCCTTCAGAAATGAGAACACATTTACCCGTAGAACCCCAAACAGCATCAACTCTAGAGAAAGGGAGGAGACTGGGAAATGTTCTAACCTCCTGTCCTTCAGATGCACTGCTGCACCTGTGTGGCTTGTGACTGCGGGGGAAACTGGGGGCTCCTGGTGTATTCCAGAACAAATGGAGGATCCGAGTGGCCCTGCTCTGCTCCATTCCTCTTGACACCATCTCATCCCATTAGGCCCTCTGAGGGCCCTTCTCAGTGTCCGAGAAAAAAGACTGGCAGCTCCTGAGTTCTCCCTGGTGTATTACTCTCCTCATGCATATTCCTTACTCTAGCTCAGCTCTTGAAAATTGTCTTTGTCTTTAATTAGAAGGGCCTTTTAGGGCTCAAACTCATAACAGTAAATATTTGTCAACATTACACAAAGAGGTTGCAAGTATCCTTTTCTGTTCAGGCATCTATTCTGCCCACCCCCCTTAATTGTTACTTGATAATTGGTCTACAAATTACTTTTTCTTAATGAACAGACCAGAAGAAGAGTCTTCAAGTGGCCTGTAGAGGAATTCTACTCCGTCATTTCGCATGATATATTACGTCTTTTTTTCTTTTCTTTTTTTTTTTAATTTGGGTCCTTTCCAGCATATAAACAAGGAAATAGCACTGGGATTATCACCTGCTGACGTCTCCCCTGCAGCAACTGGCACTGGGTGGCCATAAGGAGGAAGTACTCTACACATCTCCTCAGAAAGAGTGGGCATTCCCCAAAGGAGCTGTCTTAGTCATCTAGTGCTGCTCTAACAGAAATACCACGAGTGGATGGATTTAGCAAAGAGAGGTTTATTCTCTCACAGTCCAGTAGGCTACAATCCCAAATTCAGGGCATCAGCTCCAGGAAAAGGCTCTTTCTCTGTCAGCTCGAGAAGAAGGTCCTTGTCATCAGTCTTCCCTTGGTCTGGGAGCATCTCAGCACAGGAACCTCAGGTCCGAAGGATGCGCTCTTCTCCCGGCGCTGCTTTCTTGGTGGTATGAGGTTCCTATGTGTCTCTGCTCGCTTCTCTCTTTTATATCTCAAAAGAGATTGCATTAAGACACTATCTAATCTTGTCAACCTCATTTGTATAACCTCATCACAGTGATAGAATTTACAACACATAAAGAGATCACATATAATCTCATCATAGTGATAGAGTTTACAACACATAAGGAAATCACATCAGATTATGCAATCATACAACACTGGGAATCATGACCCAGCCCAGTTGCTACACACACTTTTTGGGGGACACAATTCAATCCATGACAGGAGCCTTCCATGAAATTTGGTATAAACGCATTAAAAGGGAGAGTGGAGTTCTCATAGTAACTGAAATTTCCTGGAAACTGTTAACTTAAACTTAATACATAATCATTATATTGTGTTTTACTAATTCTTTGCATGCTATTTCTCCAACGAAACTTTAAGTTCCAGTGGTAAGGGGACCTTAAAGTTAGGGAACAGTCCATAAGACCACCCTCACATCTGACACCAACTACAAGTTCAGAGTTCTTCAATACCAGCCTCAGGTTCAGTAATTCACTAAAAGGACTCACAAAACTCCCAGAAATTCTTATACTCATGGTTACGATTTCTTACAGTGAAAGAATGCACTTTAAAATCAGCCAAGGGAAGAGACACGTGGGGGTAGAGTTCAGGAAAGGTCCACACACAAAGCTTCCAGTGTCCTCCCCAGCGGAGTTATGGACAGTGCTAACTTTCTCAAAAACAATGCAAGTATACATTGGAGTATTGCCAACCAGTGAAGGTCACCCAAGCCTTGGTGTCCAGAGTTTTATTGAGGCTTGGTCACATAGACCTGAGGTCATGTGGCTATACTATCTTCAGCCCCTCTAGAGAATGAACTGATACCAAGTGGCCCAAAGCCTGCACCCTAAATCACATTGTTAGACTTTCTGCAAGGCCCAAAGACATCCTTATCTTAGAGATCACCTCCCAGGAGCCAAGGACAAAGGTCAGTCTTCTCTTTGAATAAGGTTAATTCTTACTACCCAGGAGCAGATTTGTGTCATTTTATTTTTATACACCTGGATCCTTGCAAAATTCCAGACACATATAAGAGCTCGCTAAAGCTTGTACGAATATTTGAAATAAATAATTTAATAATTAACCATGAAAATTAAACCAGTGCTGTCAAATTCATTCCAATTCATGGCAACCCCATGTGTGTCAGAGTAGAACTGTGCTCCATAGGGTTTTCAATGGCTGGCTTTTCAAAAGTAGATCACCAGGCCTTTCTTCCAAGGCAGTTGTGGGTGGATTTGAATCTCCAACTTTTCGGTTAGCAACTAAGTGAGTTAACTGTTTGCACCACCCAGGGGCTCCAAATCCATATTATTCAGTGCTAAATGGGGGAAGTTTACATGGAGAATCACTGTGGGACATAGTCTCTCTATAGAGTATCCAAGGAGGAGGCTGGGGTTTCTGGAACTTTTTTCAGAGTTAGAATAATTTAAGGAAAAGAAGATGTTTAAGTGGTGGAGGGCAGGGCGGGGGGTGAGGGGAAAATTAGGAGGAAATAAAACTTATTTTCACACATCTATAGGATCCTGTCTTTAAAAGTCCTTGTCTTTAGTGCTCTAGTGCTGCAATAACGGAAATACCATAAGTGGATGACTTTAACAAAGAGAAATTTATTCTCTCACAGTTTAGGAGGCTGGAAGTCCAAATACAGGGTGCCAGCTCCAGGGGAAGGCTTTCTCTCTCTGTTGGTTCTGGGGGAGTGTCCTTGTCATTAATCTTTCCCTGGTCTAGGAGCTTCTCAGCACAGGGACCCCAGGTCCAAAAGACGAGCTCCGCTCCCAGCTCTGCTTTCTTGGTGGTAGGAGGTCCCTCTCCTCTCTGCTCAATTCTCTCTTTCACATCTCAAAAGAGACTGAATCAAGATACAACCTAATCCTGTAGATTGAGTCCTGCCTCATAAACATAACTGCCTCTAATCTGTCCTGATTAACATCATAGAGGTTAGGATTTACAGCACATAGACTAATCACAAAATGATCAACAACCACATAATACTGGGAACCATGGCCTAGTCGTGTTGACACACATTTTTGGGGGACACAATTCAATCCATAACAGCCCTGTTCTAAACCACCCAAGCTGCCCAAGAAAGGGATGGGAGGCCTCACAAAGCCATGGTCTATCCTCACTGGGCAGGTGAATGTGGAGTCCAGAGGACACCCTGCCGAAGGTGCTGTGAGTTAGGCTGGCTGTCCTCTAAAGACCTGTCTAAACAGAAGTGCTGCTATTCAATGTGGGCAAGCTCAGCATGCTCTCCACACATTCCTCTCCTTGGAATAAAGACTGACAGGAAATCAAGCTACAGAGAAAGTATACAATACAGGGAAAGTATAAATCACCCTAACTGAATACTGTAAGTACAACCACACTCATCAATGACAGAACCAGCCGATTTTTTTCCAGGTAAGATTTTTTTATCCCACCTGAGGACACTGAAACACTCTGGCCACATCCAGAGCAGGAGGTTTCACATCTGGTTAGCACACACCCAGCTAGTACCTGAGTCTAAAGTCTCTAGCCTTGGCTTACTCAGGGAACATGCCCCCCTGGCACTCCTGGGACTCCTTCCAAGACTCCCTGTGGATCAGTTTTCAAGAAGTCTGGTTCAAGCACTGCCCTCCTTGCTAGCTTCCTGCCTTATGTCTAGTAATATTTGATGGAATGAAAAACTTTTCAGCGTCTATCTAAATCACTGGATATATGAGCATATTAGTTTTCTATTGCTGCATAACAAATGACCACAAACCTAATGGCTTAAAACAACTTATATTTATTACTCATAGTTTCCATTGGCCAGAAGTCCAACCACAGTGGAAATGGTTTCTCTGTTTAGGGTCTGAACAAACTGAAATCAAGATGTCAACCAGAGCTGTGGTTGTTGGCAATGGTTGTAAGACTGAGGTCCCATTTTCTGGCTGATGTCAGCTAGCGGTTGCTTTCAGCTCCCAGAGGTTACCCTCAGGTCCTAGACACATGGCGTCCCCCATAGCAGCTCACAGCGTGGCTGTGACTGATTCCTTCCAAGTCAGCAAGAATGTTTTTTAAGCACTCACCTGATTAAGTCAGGCCCATCGGGCTAATCTCTATTTTGTCATAAAGGGTAGCATAACTGTCAGAAGCAATGTGATTCATACTCATAGGTCCTGCCTACACTCAAAGGTAGGCAATTACACAGGGCACTGTTATGGATTGAATTGTGTCCCCCAAAAATGTACGTAAACTTAGCTAGGCCATGATTCCCAGCATTACGTGATTGTCCACCATTTTGCCATCTGATGTGATTTTCCTATGTGTTATAAATTCTACTTCTATGATGTTGATGAGGCAGGATTAATGGCAATTATGTTAATGAGGCAGGTCTCAATCTACAAAATCAGGTAGTGTTTTAAGCCAATCTCTTCTGAGATATAAAAGAGAGAAGAAAGAAGAGAGACATGTAGACCTCATACCACCAAGAAACAAGAGCCAGGAGACTAGCGTGTCCTTTGTACCTGGGGTTCCTGCACTGAGAAGCTCCTCGACCAGGGAAGATTGATGATGAGGACCCTCCCCCAGAGAAGACAGAGAAAGCCTTCCCCTGGAGCTGGCGCCCTGAATTCAGACTTCCAGCCTCCTAGACTATGAAAGAATAAATCTGTCTTTGCTAAAGCCATTCAGTTGTGATATTTCTGCTATAGCAGCTCTCAATAACAAAGACAGGCACGTACACCTGGAGGCAGGAATCTCGGGCATCATCTTAGCATTCTGCCCACCATAGCAAGTATATCTAAAATGCATTTCATGTTTTATCTTTTTTAAACATTTTCTCATATATTTGCTCAGTTTAACAAGTAAAAAATAATAATAACAATAAAATTATAACTGTCACTTAGAGAAGAAAAATATAGAGAAGATCCAGAAGTATATACTTTTCAAGTATATACTTTTCCTCCTCCTTCTATATAAGTCAACTGCACCTTTCCTGCAGCAGAGAAATGAACATGCTGGCAGATCCCCCTGACCAAAATGGCACCCAATATTTCCATTTGTTACTCAGTTCATATTGCTAAGTTAAACAGTAATTTCACACCATAGAACGATAAAAATACATCTTGTTGTTGTGTGCCGTGAAGTCAACTCCGACTCATAGTGACCATATATGACACAGTAGAACTGCCTCATAGAGTTTCCTCGGCTGTAATCTTTATGGAGCAGATAGCCGGGTCTTTTCTCCGGTGAAGCAGCTGGTGTGTTTGAACTTGCGAGCTTTTGGTTAGTTGCCAAGCACTTAATTACTGCACCACCAGGGCTCTTTCTTTATTTTCATTCTTTTTTTTAATAAGAGTTTGTTTTTTTTTTAATTGTACTTTAGATGAAGGTTTACAGAACAAATAGTTTCTCATTAAACAGTTAGTACACATATTGTTTTATGACAATGGTTAACAAACCCATGACATGTCAACACTATCCCTTCTTAACCTTGGGTTCCCTATTACCAGCTTTCCTGTCCCCTTCTGCCTTCTATTCCTTGTCCCTGGACTGTTGTGCTCCATTAGTCTAATTTTGTTTTATGGAGCTATCTAATCTTTGGCTGAATGCTGAACCTCAGGAGTGACTTCATTACTGAGCAAAAAAGGTGTCTGGGGGCCATACTCTCAGGTTTCTTCAGTCTCTGTCAGACTAGCAAGTCTGGACATTTTTGGGGGTTAGAATTTTGTTCTACATTTTTCTCCAGCTCTGTCTGGGACCCTCTGTTGTGATTACAGTCAGAGCAGTCAGGGGTGGTAGCCGGGCACCATCTAGTTGTACTGGACCCAGTCTGGTGGAGGCCGTGGTAGCTGTGGTCAATTAGTCCTTTGGACTAGTCTATTCCTTGTATCTTGTTTTCTTCATTCTCCCTTACTCCAGAAGGGGTGAGACCAGTGGAGTATCTTAGATGTCTGCTCACAGGCTTTTAAGAACCCATACGCTACTCACCAAGGTAGAATGTAGAACATTTTTTTATAAACTGTGTTATACCAGTTGAGCTAGATGTTCCCCGAGACCATGGTCCCCACAGCCCTCTGCCCAGCAATTCAGTCGCTCAGGGAGTTTGGATGTGTCTATGGAGCTTCGATAACCTTTCCTTGTACAAGTTGTGCTGGTTTCCCCAGTATTGTGTACTGTCTTACCTTCACCAAAGTTACCACTTACCTATTGTCTATTTAGTATTTCCCTCCCAACCCCTCGCATCCCTCTAAACCGACAAAGATTGTTTCTTTTTGTGTGTAAACTTTTTCTTAAGTTTTTACAGTAGAGGTCTCATACAATATTTGTCTTTTTGTGATTGACTTATTTCACTCAGCACAATGTCCTCCAGTTTCATCCATGTTATGAGATACTTCACAGATTCATCATTGTTCTTTATCATTGCATAATACTCCATTGTGTATATGTGCCATAGTTTGTTTATCCATTCATCTGTTGATGGGCATCTAGGTTGTTTCCACCTTTTTGGTATTGTGAACAATGCTGCATGAACATGGGTGTGCATATGTCTATTTGTGTGACAGCTCTTGTTTCTCTGGGATATATTCCTAGGAGTGGGATTACTGGATTGTATGGTATTTCTATTTCTAGCTTTCTAAGTAAGTGCCATATCATTTTCCAAAATGGTTGTATCATTATACACTCCCACCAGCAGTGCATAAGAGTTCCGATCTCCCTGCGACCTCTCCAACATTTGTTATTTCCAGTGTTTTTGATTCATGCCAGTAATTCCGGGGTGGGATGGTATCTCATTGTGGTTTTAATTTGCATTTCTCTAATGGCTAGTGATTGCAAGCATTTCCTCATGTGTCTGTTGGCTGCTTGAGTGTCTTCTTTGGTGAAGTGTCTGTTCATTTCCTTTGCCCATTTTTTAATTAGATTATTTGTCTTTTTGTTGTAGAGGTGTTGGATTTTCTTGTAGATTATAGAGATTAGACATTTGTCTGACATGTAATGTCCAAAAATTTTTTCCCAGTCTGTAGGTTCTCTTTTTACTCTTTCGGTGACGTCTTTTGATGAGCGTAAGTGTTTGATTTTTAGAAGATCCCAGTTATCTAGCTTATATTTTGGAGTTTGTGTGTTGTTGGTTATGGTTTGTATCCTGTTAATGCCATGAATTAGGGCCTCTAGCATTGATCTTATTTTTTCTTCTATGAACTTCATAGTTTTCGGCTTTATATTTGGTCCATTTTTATTAGTTTTTGTATATGGTGTGAGGTATGGGTACTGTTTCATTTTTTGCAGATGGACATCCAGTTTTGCCAGCACCATTTGTTAAAAAGACTGTCTTTTCCCCATTTGATGGACTCTGGGCCCTTGTTGAAGATCAGGTGACTGTAGGTGGATGAATTTACATCTGGGTTCTCAATTCTGTTCCTTTGGTCAATGTATCTGGTCGTTGTACCA
>NW_004443943.1:410416-455187 GCF_000243295.1 Trichechus manatus latirostris
TTGGATAGCTCTGAATATTAGAGATTTGAATTCCCTATCAGGTAGTTCTAGTGCCTTTTCTTCTACTGGAAAGTCATCTGGTGTTTTGTTTTGGACACCTACTGGAACCATCCTGTCCTGTTTTTGCAAATGTTTTGATATTGTCTGCTGTCTTCGGGGCATTCAGTAGTTATTTTCCTCATTTATTGATTGTAGATTTATTTGTTTAGTCCTGCTTTTTTGTTTTATTTGGTTATGTCTGAGCAGGTGGGCTGTGTGTTGTTTGTTGTTTGCTCATCTGTGGGCATGATACTTTTCACCTCCTTCTCCAATTGTTTGGGTCAGTTGCTCAGATATGGTACAGCAGGGCAGGTCTAGCTGAAGAGGAGTTGCTGGGATGGGTTGTTTGTGGCACGTACTATGGCCAACAGGGTGGGCTGGGAATCAGTGTAGGACAGGTTCTGGTAGGCCATGCCTGTGTTGCTTGAGGGTGTGATGTTCAGCACATGGTGCAGGTAGGCAGGATGGAGGGGGGAGGTTGTGATGTGTGGAGCTAAGATGGATATGGGAAAGAGGAGAGAGGAACAGGAGCCAAAAATACAAATAAGCAAAAAAGAGTGTTAAGGGAGCTTGCCATTGGAGTGGAGAGATGAGAGACTGAGAAATGGAGAAAAACAAAAAGGAGAAGAAGAAGAGAAAAAAAGAAAAGAAAAAATAAAAATTAGAAAGAAAAAAGAAATGCCCCCCAGGGATCCCACTGGTGTGGCTGTGAGGTCTGGGGAAGTTGCTCCCAGGCTGTGAAGTACAGCCTGGCTAGAAGGGGTAGAGGTGTCATTCAGAGCCTGGTATTCAGGATACAGGAAGAGAAGCTAAGTATAGAGAGATGAGAAACTGAGTAAGGAAGAAAGGCAAAAAGGGAAAAAGAGAGAAAGAAAACAAAACAAACAAATAAAAAAAAGAACAAGAAAAAAACAGGAGGAAAAGAAATGTCCTCAGGGATCCCTCTGCACATCTGTGCAAACTGAGGGGGTTGGTCCCAAGCCGCGCAGTACTGCCCGGCTAGAACAGGCTCCCAATTTGAGAAAAGAAAAAGAAAACAAACGAACAAAAATTTCAAAACAAACAAAAAAAAAAGCCCTGGGATCCCACCAGCATGGCAGCATGGGCCAGAAAGCAGTTTCACAGCCTTTCAGAAGAAGCAAATATGGTGCATGGAGCCACGTATTTGAGAGAAAGGAGGGGGAGGTGGTGAGAGGTTGGAAGAAATCAAAAGAAGCGGAAGAAAGCAATACTAGCAGCCCACAAATGGCACTCAGGGGGCCGTCCAGTGAGGGTGGGTGGAATCCAAGCAGCACTGGGGTGAAGCCCGGTGCTTCCCAGCTAAGAGACTGTGGCAGCAGGAAGCAGAGGAGGCCAAGTCAGGTGAAGAAGGGTGGGGGGTGGGAAAGCATATATCGCTGGTTACAGGTTGTCCTGTCTCCTGCTGGAAGCTCTGTGAAGCTGCTTTCTCATAGCTCCTATTCACCGATCTCCGATAGGAGTCCAAGTTGGTGGATCCGTGCTACGTTAGCTGATAGGCGACCTCTGCATGTATCTCTCCTCACTCTCTGTTCTCTGTCAGTTTCTTATTCCATTCGGTCTTGGCTGAGTTCTTTATCTCTTCATTTTATGCTTAGGGTTTCAGGATTGACGTTTTCTCTGTTTGGTTTAGTTTTTCAGATCTTTGCTGTGGGGGGATAGTGTAGTGCTTCTGTCTATAGCACCATGTTGCCCAGCAGTGATCCCCACCAGGGCTCTCATACTAAATCTAGTAAGACATAAAATGTCAAGAATTCAGGGGCGGTTATAAGACTGAAAAGCAAGAGAAGGTTTGTCCTGAAACTAAAGCTATCCCACAGCCTCTGCAGTCAGACACTCAAACGAAAAAGGAAAACGAGCAAAGCTACTAAAACCAAAACCAAATCCATTGTCGTCGAGTGGACTCCAACTCATAGCAACCCTATAGGACATAGGAGAACTGCCCCATACGGTTTCCACAGAGCAGCTGGTGGATTCAAACTGCCAAGCTTTTGGTTAGGAGCTGAGGTCTTAACCACTGCACCCACCAGGGCCCCTAGCAAAGCTGCTAGACCACATTTATTTCAGGCAAATTCATTTCAGGGAGGGTTTGAGGTGAAAGGATTCTGCTGCAGAAGAACCAGCAGGCCTGGAAAAATCATCAGCACCTTATGGCTTGAGAAAACCTTTAAAGATCAAGAAGCAAGCTCCTCTTCGACGTGCCAGCACCCGTAGCCAGTACGTCAGGAGCAGGACTTAAAGAGCAGATGCTTCCTTTAAAGTGCCACGTGCAGACTGGTTTACTAGCAATGAACACCAGAAATTGAAGTTTTCAAAAGTCAATGCCTGCCTGGGTTTGCGGTGTCTATGGAGGAAGGGCGTGGCCTTCGAGGAAGAGGGCGTGGTCCTGGCAGAGGCCGCAGCATAGCCCTATCCTGGGCAGGAAGCATGTGGCCTGAGATGTGCTTGGCAGCGGCAGCAACAACTCCACACATGGCCATGGCCCAGGCACTCACCCCAGACACTGCACGCCCACCTGGAGAAACTGCTCACGGTGCCACGGAGCCCAGAGAGCTACTGGGCTGACAACCAGGGCACCCAGAACACACATCAGGCCCACTAGGGCTCTCTCTGCCCGAGAATAGAAGCGGGCAGACGGAAGGGGCGGAGTCCAGCATTTCAGAACCATGGGCAGGGGCGTGGCCCTCTGCAGCCTCCTTCTAGACTTTTTTTCCCCATTAATTTGGTTTTATTGCTTATCAAAAAGAGTTATGTGATAAATCGTTATGAACTAACACAATTTGGGGCATTCGAATTTTTTTCTTGGAGTAGAATATTGTTTTATGTAGGTTACTTAGTGGTCATATTGAAACTCTATAGAAATTGGAATGAAACAGCAAGTTAGCTTCCCAGTACGAAGATAAAGAAAAAACTTTCTGAAATTTTAGGGACAAGAGCGGTAGGCAGGCACGTATACAGCACACCTGACTTTATTTATTTATTTTTTTTAAGTTATTGCGGGTTTCCTGGTACTTGGTATCATTAAAATACTTCAATATTTAGGTATATTTTTTCCATGGCTAAAATATTTCATTAGAGTATTTGGAGTATAATTGACTCTAGTCTAGAAAATACTATGAAGTGCATCTCATCTTTCTCTGTCTTTCTTCCTACATCTTTTCTGTTTCATTATACACAAGAGGCTTTTACTTTATTGATTTTTTTGCAAACCTCAAAATTAAGATATAATTTAAATACAACAAAATACACCCAATTTAAGTGTACAGATCAATCACTTTTGACAAATGTATACACTTGTGTAACCACCATCACAATCAAGATATTCAATATTTTCATCACTCTGAATAGTTTACTCCTGCCCCTTTGCAATCAATCACAACCCCTCACCCCCACCTGCAACCATTAACCTGCTTTTTGACATTACAGATTAGATCTCTATCCTGGAGTTTCATATAAATAGGTTCGTACATTATTCACTCTTTCATGTCTAGCTTCTTTACTTTAGCATAATGTTGATAAGATTCATCCACATGGTTGTAGGTATCAGTAGTTCGTTCTTTTTTTATTGCTGAGCGGTATTCTATTATATGGCTATGCTACAATTTGCTTATCTAAAGTGGCTATACAATTTTGAATCCACCTCAGAAACCTATAAGAGCACCAGTCCTCTCACTTCTTGCCAACACTTGGTACTGTTGATCGATTCACACGTTGATGAACTTTCGGGTTGTATACAGTTTTAGTTTTAACATCTGGTGTCTTAAATCCATCTGGAATTTATTTTTGTGATGACTTGAGGTGGATATCTCAGCATTTTGCCCTAGACACTCAGCCAATAGTCTCAATACATCTGAGAAGGATTTCATTATCCCTGTTTTCCTCCTTCTCATTTTCCCCTTCTATGAATTCTCCCTCAGTGGTCTAATTCCATGGTTCTGGTCACCAAATATATATTGATAAGGCCAAAATCTTCTCTAGCCTAGAATGGTAGCTCCGTGGACCTATGTCCCTCGCTCATATACACCTCTGTCATTCAATCCAACAGCAAATCCTTCTAAATATGTACAAATTCAGACCACTTATCATCACCTCCATCACCATTCCTGTGTCTGAGCCATCATTACCCTTGACTCAGACTTGCCTCCTGACTTGTCTCCCTGCTTCCACACATCCATCCCATCCCTCTCCAGCAACCAGAACACTCTGTCGAACCCTGAGTCAGATCATGTCATACTTTGCTCTAAACCTCCAAACATTCTCATCTCTTATAAAGGCCTACAAGGCCCTATGTGGTCTAGGCACCGCTCTCCCTCTCTGTCATCCTTTCCTCTCACTCTCCCACTTGCTGACTTCATTCCAACTATATTGGTTCTGTAACTGCTCCCTGAGGACACCAAGCATCCTTCCTCTGGGCCTTTGCAATGTCTATTCGCACTATCTGAAATGCTCTTCCTTCAGATATCTGCAAGGCTCACCTGAGCACCTCTTTCTAGACTTTGCTCAAATATTACCTTCCCAGTAAGATTTATCTTGTTCATCCTGTTTATTGAAATACTTCTCCCTACCACCAAATTCAACCCCCTATATACTGCTTTGTTTTCCATAGCATTTGTTATTGGTTAACCTACCAGAAAATCTACTGATTATGTTTGTTGTTATGCTCTCCCCTCCAACTAAAATGTAGGCACCACAAAGGCAAGAATTTTGACATTTTTGCAATTGATGCTTCCACCTAGAGGAGTCCGTAGCACATCCCAGATGCTCAATAAATACAATGAATTGATAAAATGAATAAATAAACTTCCTTCTGAATATAACCCATATCTTCCACAGGCATCTCACACTACTAAAAAGTTAATTTCTCATATTTTTGCCAAAACTGCTCATTCCCATTGTCCATGCCGAAGAGCTAGAATAGGCCTGGTCTTGCTGCAGTTACCTCCTTCTCCTCCCTCTTCTATTACCTCCTAGCCATCCCCACCACCAGCTCCTCTAGACCGGGGGCTTCCTGTCTCATCTTTACTTGGGTTACTGCGAAGTTTCCCATAAGCCTCTTTGCCTCTGCTCTGGCACCATTTTATTCTTCCTTTTCACACATCCACTAGAATGTTTCTACAGTCTATATATAATCTTGTCACTTTTTGGCTTACAATCACTCCATGGTTATCCTCACTCCCAGGATGATGGACAAATGTTCCTTCATGGCATATAAGTGTGTCCATGGTCTGCCCCTGCCAACCCTGCAGCCTCATCTCCCTCCTTGGATTCACTCTCCAGCCACACCTGACTACCTGCCTGGTGTCCCACTGGTCCATGATCTCTCCTTCCCTGACTTTCCGCATGCTAGTTTGTTGGCTTGGAAATAGCCATTCTCCACCAGCTAGGTGGAGATTCAGGTTTTTAAAGCAGCAATTCAGGTTTCATCTCCCCCAGACTGCTTTCTGTTCTTCTTAGCTACTGTCATATCCCTACCAGTGGTAATTTTAGGTTTATTCAGGTCTCCCTAATTACATTGTGAATTCCTCTGGAACATGAAATGTCTTTCAACTCTCTATTAATAGGGCCTAGCACAGAGTCTAGTGTAGAGTCTTCACTGAATAAATGTTTAATAAAATAATACGGAAGAAGCTGAAGGCAATGCCCGTATTTTTTCTCTTTCCCTCATTTAAGATAGTTCTCCTGGGTTATGAAATGTGAAATGTGAAGAGATTGTATTTTCAGCAATTAAGTCTAGTGGAGACATGGCAGGACTCTAGGGTCATCTAGATCTGGGTGAAATTGTAACTCTTCCAATTTGATATTTTAGTGGTTTAGATGACAGCCAGACAGATTATTTTTGCCAATAGGCTCTATCCAGAGGATCTTTTCTGAATTTTCTAAGCAGCAATATAACAGCTTGTAAGTAATGTGTTGCATCCTAGCCTTAAAATTTTCCAAAATCACAGAGCAGACATGAATCATTTCTCCCTTTCTTCTTACAGGCCCGAGAGCCTGGATGGCAAGCCCATCCTTGCTGGATGAAGTGGGATGGAGTGGGGATGACTGACCTAATTCTAAATTAAAGAAAAAGACACAAAGAGACACTTAAAATTTTTAAAATTATTATATTTTAAAATGTGGTTTCCTAACACACAGCAGGGAAGATCTGGTCCACAGAGAGGGCAGAGGGGTGGTGGGGGAGAAGCACAGAGGAAAGAGGCAAAGGCAGGTCACCTCGTCTCTCCCTCCTCTGGCCTCACTACCTCCTAGGTTGCCATCCCTTACCCTCGAAACACAGAGACTTCAGAAGTCAGCATGTGCAGTGATAAAGTGTGGCTACTTCCACATGCTATTCACTGGGCCACAGAAATATTGGCACAGTTAAGTCTGACTCAACAGGTTACCACTCATGCAAGTCAATTCTTCTCCACCGTTGAGTCACAGAGCAAAGACAAATGAGCAGAGAGTTTGGGACCACCAGGCTAATATTCAAAGCCAGAGATGGCATAGTTGATGAGATGTACTGATTTCTCTTCTATTTTCCACAGCGGAACTTCTCAAATCCAGTGTGTTCATTTCTGACAAGGCTCATCTGCCTCACCCCCACCCCCACCCCCTTCTATCTCTCTTCTCTTTCTCTCTCTTTCTTTCTCTCTTTCTGTCTGTCTCACACACACTGCATGCACAATCCATGGTTCTGGCCTCCAACTTGCTATAAAAATGCAAAGAGCAGGTTAAGATATCTGACACAAGTGTCTGGCATAAGTAGCTGAGTCTCTTCCCAGCAAAGCAAGGTTCATTCATGGGGCACAGTGGTCAACCACCATTTTCAGAGGAAGTTTTTACTCCTTAATTAATGAGATCTTGGTTCTTGCACTAGAAGAAAATGAATGGGTTGGTGAGCCACACTTCTGTCTCCAACAAGCCCTTGGCAGTGACAAAGGTGCGCCACAGACGAGGCTGCTATTTGCAATGCCCATACCAAAGGCGGGTTGCTCTGACCAAAGGTAGAAGCAAAACGCCTGCAAGTGCAGGCATCTTCTCAGTAGTGCTGGCTCATCCAAAGTCAGAGAGCATACACTGGCTGGGTGAGCCCCAGGTATTCTGACTGCAGGTGAATATAGAAATGTGTCCATAAAAACGCATGATGCTCTACCCTCTGAAAGTAACAGATGGGCTCTGTCCACAAGCATCCCAGATGCTCTGATTGATGGTGAGACCAGAAGTATCCACAAGTACAGGTTTGCTGATGTCCTATCCCATCACACAACCTGTGCTTTGGCAAGGTGGGCCGCAGGTGCTCTCACTGTAGGCAGAAACAGAAGTATCTCCAAATACGGGAATGGATGTGCCCACTCTGATTGAAACAGATGTGTTCTGGACAATTGGGCACCAGGTGCTCTGACGAAAGGCGGAAATAAAAGTATATTTCAACCCAGGTATGGTGCTGGCCCTCCAACTACAACCGATGTGCTCTAACCAGAATGTCTCCAAGTAACATGACCACAGGGAGAGACAGAATTGTCTCCTGGCACACGTTTCTTCCCAGTGGTGCTGTCTCCTCCAATAGTAGCAGGTATGCTTTTGCTGGGCAGGACCCAAGTGCTCTGACCAGAGGCACAATGGACAGTATCTCCCATGACTCTCTGGAAGTGGACTCTCCAATTGTACTTCAGTGCTCTAGGCTGGCAGGAACCTGGCATTAAGGTCTAAGCTCCCCCAACATGAGCTGTGGTACTGGGAGTCCAGCCTGGCATTGCTCCAAAGCTGAGTGCTCCAAGCATGGAGCTGGAATCTGGGGCAGCCACACTATCTTCAGAGCTTCCACTACCCACCAGGGCTTCAGTTCCCATAAATGCAAATGGGTCTGGAGTGGTGTCAGCAAACAGTGAGCTACTGTTCCCAGTGCTAGGCATCATGGTGACAGCTCTAAAGCCAGAAATAGTGGCTGCACAAACAGGAAAACACCTGGGGTGTCTACAAAGGCCAGTTTTGTGCTAACAAGGATGTCACAGGTAGAACCTGGGGGTGTCAAACCTGCAAAAAATGATTGAATTGTGCTACCATTTAGTGGCTGCACTGTTAAGTGCACTGTTAAGTCTGGAGCTTGTGCTGGGGCTGCCAGGTTTCCAAAAGGCAAAGAGCTGTCGCTCCAGGTTCCTGCTTGTTATGGATTGAATTGTGTCCCCGCAAAATATATGTCTACTGGTTAGGCTGTGATTCCCAGTATTGTGTGGTTGTCCTCCATTTTGTGATTGATGTAATTTTCCTATGTGTTGTAAATCCTAATCTCTGCCTAATGAGGCAAGATTAGATTATGTTAAAGAAGATTACAGTGGGATGTAACACCCTCACTCAGGTCACATCCCTGATCCAATGTAAAGGGAGTTTCCCTGGGGTGTGGCCTTCATCTTACAAGAGATAAAAGGAAAGGGAAGCGAGCAGAGAGTGGGGGACCTCACACCACCAAGAAAGAAGCACTGAGAGCATAGCACATCCTTTGTACCCAGGGTCCCTGCACTGAGAAGTTCCTCAACCAGGGGAAGATTAATGACAAGGACCTTCCTCCAGAGCCGACAGAGAGAGAAAAATCTTCCCCCAGAGCTGACACCCTGAATTTGGACTTCTAGCCTACTAGACTATAAGAGAATAAACTTCCTTTTTTTGAAGCCATCCAATTCTGGTACTTCTATTATAGCTACACTAGATGATTAAGACACTGCTCATCAGGACCACAAATGTGGACTGAGGATTGGCTCCTTGGTCAAACAAAAGGCTGAATGTTACAGTTGAGTCTCTGACTAACTGTGGGGGCAAGCTAGTGGAGACTCGGGTTGAGGCAATGCTGATAATTGTACAACGTATTCTCTTAACTATGGAGTCCATGTAAAATAGAAAGAAGTTCTCACTGGAGACGGGCAAGATGACCAGCCTGGGAAGGAGGGCTGGTATCCATACCGATTTCATCAGGGTCAAAGCCTGGCATGGATGCTGAGTCTGCAGAGGTGCTGGATACAGGAGGTGAGGCAGCTGGAGAAGTCGTGATGGGTAGACTAGAAAAGACAGGGACACTGTGGACTATGGTTCACTGTTGTTGCCCATCAGGGATTCCCCAATGTGGACTGAGGGTGGATCCTGGGCCCAAAGCAAAGCTGAAATTTGAGGTGTTGCTGCTAACTACAAATGCTTGTGGGTTGGTGGAGGCTGGGGCCTTTGCAGGGGATGTCTGCTCCACACTGCAATGGGCCTGGGCAAATGGGAGGGAGCTCCCAAGGGAGACTGAAGGCACAGGTCTCTTCTGCAGAACCCAAATTCAGACCTTGGACTGGAAGGGAAGAGTCTCCCAACACAGTTATGATGCTGGCCCCTGCCATTTTACCACCTGTGCTTTGGCCACATGATGCCCAGTTGTTCTCACTGCAGAAGGAAGAGAACGGTCTCCAAGCATAGGTATGATGCTGGCCTCTGGTACTGCTACAGGTGTGCTTTAGACAGGTGTAGCCCAGGTGCTCTGGATATAGGCAGGAATAAAGGTAACCCACGCCTGCATATGGTGCTGGCCCCTCCAATTACAGCAGATGTGCTCTGGCCAGGTGGGCCACTGTTGGTCTCACTGTAGGAGGGATCACAAGAGCTTCCAAGCACAGGTTTGGTGCTGGCCACTCTAGCTGTAACAATGTGCTCCCTCTAGATGGGTCCCAGGTGATCTGACCACAAAGAGGAACAAAAGTGTCTCTGGTACATTTTTTCCTCAGTGATGTTGATTCCTCCAATAGAAACAGGCGTACTTTTGGTGGGAGGGCCAGAGGCTCTGAGCAAAGCCAGGACATACTTGCTCTCCATAAAGGTGGTTTCTCCAACTGTAACAGAGGTGCTATAACCAAAAACACAAATCCATTGCCATCAAGCCAATTCTGACTCATAGAAACCTTATAGGACAGAGTAGAACTGCCCCCTAGAGTTCCCTGGGAGCAGCTGGTAGATTCCAACTGCTGACCTTTTGGTTAGCGGGGGAGCTCTTAACCACTACGCCACCAGGGCTCCAAGAGTGCTATAGGCCGGCAGAAACATGGTGCTCAGGTCTCTGTATCTCCAACATGGGCTGTGGCGCTGGGTGTCCTGCTGGATCATGTCCCAAAACTGAGTGCTCCAGACTTACTGCTGGGGCATGGCCATACTGCACCTGGATCACTCCTCCAAAGAGGCAGGACACTTCCAGCAGGGCTATGTGAGCTGGTGATACATGTCCTTTGGTGAAGGAGCTCATAGAAGACCTCTATATTTTCTTACTCAAGCTGTCTTAGAGCTTTGTTTGGATTGGAGGTTTTCCTTCAGAGGCCCAAGAAGGAAGTGCTGGCTCCAGTGGTCTCCAAGGGCCTACATGCTGATGGTCCACATCCACTGCTATGTGGTCCCTTCTCTAACCCTCCTGCCTTCTGGTACTATTTGATCATCCTCCTCCTTCACTAACCCTATCCAGCACTCTCCTTAGACCCAGTTCAGTCTCCTTTAGGCAAGAGTCTGATAGGTGACTGAATGGCACCGGGCTTAAAAAGGGACAGTCTGTTCAAGTGGCCAGTACAGGCGAGTCCATTTGGCCCTGGAAGATGGATCTTCACTGTTCCTGAGTGGCCAACCATCTTGAAGGTGTGAGCCGACAGCACTGGCTGCTTCGTCTGAGTCTCTCCAAGGCTTCGCGAGGAGCATTGAGACTGCAGGATCGAAAACTGTCTCTTAGAGGCGATGGAAAACCTCAGAGTATAAGCGAGTAAGACAGCCGCCTATCAAACACAGCCAATGACAGTAGCAGGAGCAGCAGAATAATGCCGACCAGACTAGGGAGCACGGAGGGCCGGAGAACCGGTGGGCCACGTGCAACTGGTTGGGCTTCGGCAGGCGAGACCGGCTAGCCAAGGTTGCTTAGGACGTTGTCCATGAAGAGCATTTTATGCGCTATACCTCCCTGGGAGGGAACTATAAACTCGGAGAGACCTCTGAGGTAAAGCAGGTAAACGATTCAGCCCTGATGCTTGTGATGTCTCCCCTGTACGCCTGAGACAGAAAGAGCACCAAAGGGCAAAGGGCGATGCCAAGGGCCCAGCCCAGCTGACTCTCCAGCGCTTCAGGACTTCCCGCTGATGCTCCTGTTGGAGCCCAGGTGGGCCTGCACTATTGGGGACTGTTAGCTGAAGGACGTTTGTAAATGCCCTTTATCACATTAAAGAACTTCCCATCAATTCATACTTTGTTGAGAGATTGTTTTTTAAAAGATGTTAAATTTTGCCAATTTTTCCCCCATGGCTGCAGAGAAAATCATATAGCTTTTCTCCTTTATTCTGTTAATATGGTGAATTACATTGATTGATTTTTTCTTATTGGGGTGAAAATATACACAACACAACATAGAGCAATTCAACAATTTCTACCTTTATAATTCAGTGACGTTAATTGCCTTCTTAAGCTGTACAACCATTCTTGCTATCTTTTTCCAAATTATCCCACCACCAAGAATATACATGGAAACCCTTGTGGCATAGTGGTTAAGAGCTATGGCTGCTAACCAAAAGATCACCAGTTTGAATCCACCAAGTGCTCCTTGGAAACCCCATGGGGCAGTTCTACTCTGTCCTATAGGGTCACTATGAGTTGGAATCGACTTGACAGTGATGGGTTTGGGTTTTTTTTTGTTTTGTTTTTAGTAACATACATTCAATTCACTCTAAGTGAAAACTCCTCTTTCCCCCTTCTTCCTCCCTCTGGTAACCACTAATAATTTTTGGTTACTATATATTTGCTTATATCATATAAATGTGATCATATAGTATTACACTGATTGATTTTTTAATGTTAAATCAACTCCTTGCATTCTTGGAACAAACCCTACTTAGTCATGCTATGTCACCCTTTTGCATTTTGATGGATTTTATTTGCATAATGTCATTTATGATTTTTACATCTACGTCCGTGAGGGATATTAATCCGTAATTTTCTTTTCTTGTTAGGTTTTGCTATTAGTGCAATGCTGGCTTCATAGAATGAGCTAGTTGCCTCCTTCTCTACTTTCTGAAAGAGTTTGTGTAACACTGATAAAATAATTTCTTTATATGTTTGATAGAATTCATCAGGGAAGCCATGTGAACCTGCAGTTTTCTTCCTGAAAATGTTTTTATAGCTGTTTGTTGTTAGGTGCCATCGAGTCCACACTGACTCATAGCGGCCCCGTGTACAATAGAACAAAACACCGCCCAGTCCTGCGCCAGCCTCACAGTCATTGTTATGCTTGAGCCCATTGTTGCAGCCACTGTGTCAATCCATCTTGTTGAGGGTCTTCCTCTTTTTCTCTGACCCTCTGCTTTACCAAGCTTGATGTCCTGCTCCAGGGACTGCTCCCTCCTGATAACATGCCCGAAGTATGTGAGACATAGTCTCACCATCCTTGCTTCTAAGGAGCATTCTGGCTGTACCTCTTCCGAGACAGATTTGTTCGTTCTTTTGGCAGTCTATGGTATATTCAATATTCTTCGCCAGCACCGTAATTCAAAGGCATCAATTCTTCTTCAGTCTTCCTTATTCATTGTCCAGCTTTCACATGCATATGAGGTGATTGAAAACAGCATAGTCTTCAAGGTGACATTTTTGCTTTTTAACACTTTAAAGAGGTCTTTTGCAGCAGATTTGCACAATGCAATGAGACATTTGAGTTTTTGACTGCTGCTTCCATGAGTGTTGATTGTGGATCCAAGTAAAATGAAATCCTCGACAACTTCAATCTTTTCTCCGTTTATCATGGTGTTGCTTATTGGTCCAGTTGTGAGAATTTTTATTTTATGTTGAGGTGTAATTCATACTATAGGCTGTAGTCTTTGAACTTCATCAGTAAGTGCTTCAAGTTCTCTTCACTTTCAGCAAGCAAGGTTGTGTCATCTGCATAATGTAGTTGTTAATGAGTCTTGCTCCAATCCTAATGCCCCGTTCTTCTTCATATTGTCCAGCTTCTGGGATTATTTGCCCAGCATACAGATTAAATAAGTATGGTGAAAGGATACAACCCTGACGCACACCTTTCCTGCCTGACTTTAAACCACACAATATCCCCTTGTTCTGTTCGAACAACTGCCTCTTGATCTACGTACATATTCCTCATGAGCACAATGAAGTGTCCTTTTTAATTTCTGATCCGTAGTGATGTGCCCCTTTTTAGGCCTGCTGTTGGTAATTGGAGTCTTCTTCTTGTTGTTTCTTGGTCAAACTTGCGAGAGATTTTCAACTTTATTAATCTCTTCAAAAAATCAACTTTCAGCCTTGTTAATTTTCTCTACCATATATTTTCTATTTTTTAGTTTAATTCTTTCTTTCTGTTTACTTTGGATTTAACTTGTTCTTGTATTTCTCTTTTCTTAGGATGGAAGCTTAAATCACTGATTTTAAAATCTTTCTTATTTTTTAATGTAACCACTTAAAGCTACAACATTCCCTGAAGCACTGCTTCAAGTTTATCTCACAAATTTTGATTTGCTGTGTTTTAATTACCATTTAGTTCAAAATATTTTCTAATTGTTCTTGTTACTTCTTCTTTGACCGATTGGTTATATAAACACGTGTTTTGCTTATTTCCAAATATTTGAGGATTTTCTAGATCTCTAATTGCTATTGATGACTAATTTAATCCCATTGTGGTCAGAGAAAATACTCTGTATGATTTCAATCTTTTGCAATTTACTGAGCCTTATTTTTTGGCCCAGCATATGCCTATCTTTATGAACATTCCATGTGTACTTGAAAAAGAATATGTGTTCTACTACTGTTGAGTATAATATTTACAAATGTCAGTTAAGTCAGATTTTAAGATTTCTGTACATTACTTGTTTTTGCCTACTTGTTTTAATAAGTATAATTATGATAATAATTGTTTTACTAATTCTTAAGAAAGAGCTATTAAAATCTCCAGCTGTGATTGTAATTTGCCTATTGATCCCTTTAGTTTGGTCAGTTTTTGCCTCATATATCTTGAAGTTCTGCTGCTAAGTACATAAACATTTAAGATTTTTATTTCCTCCAAATGAACTGACTCTTTTACCATTACGTATCATTACGACAAGTCTCTCTTTAGAGCCAGTAATAATGCTTTTCTTTAAGTCTGATTTGTCTGATATTAATTTAGCCACACCATATTTCGTATTCTTAGAGTGACCGCTAACCCAGTTTTCCAGGAACTATCCCGCTTTTAGCATTGAAAACCTGGCATCCTGGAAAACCGCTCAGTCTCAGGCAAAATAAGATGGTTAGTCATCCCACTCATCCTAGTGTTTGCATGGTATATTTCCATGATTTTACTTTCAACCCATCTATGTCTTTATATTTAGAGAGTGGCCCTGTTTAGACTTCCTAGAGTTGGGTCTTTTTTTTTTTTTTTAGTGCAGTTAATCAACCTCTGTCTTTTCATGGAGGGTATAGTCCAATTGGAGCCCTGGTGATGCAGTAGTTCAGAACTATGGCTGCTAGCCAAAACGTCAGAAGTTTGAATTCACGAGCTGCTCCTTAGAAACCCTATGGGGCAGTTCTACTCTGTCGTATAGGGTCGCTATGAGTCGGAATCAACCTGATGACAAAGGGTTTGGTTTGGTTTTGGTATAGTCCCATTACCTTATTTGTAGGTTAGGTTCAAATCTACTATCTATGTAGGATAAAGGAGTTCCAGGGGCTCCATAACCCTGCTGACATTTGGCACTGTCAGACTTTTTAAACTTTATTCATTCTGGTGGATGTGTAGTAGAATCTCACTGTGGTTTTAATTTTTATTTCCCTGATTACTACTGATGTTGAGCACTTTTTCATGTCCTTGTTGAAAATTTGTGAATCTTCTTTTATAAAGAAGTTAATACCATTTTCTTCCTAGGGTTGCTTTAAGAATATCTTCTTAAATCAGTATAAAGCACAGTGTCAGCACACAATGTCAACTGTTATTATTCCTATTGTCATTATTATTGGGCATTGCTCTCAGGTGTGATAGATGTTATGTCCTCTTGCTAACCCATCTGGCTCCATGCTAGGTTTTGCCCCAATTCCTTCAATTCCCACAGGAACCATTACCACTAGCATGTTATGGAGAGCACACTTGTATTGAAGGTTCAGGTTCATGGTAGGAGATGACACATCATACAATACAGGCAATAGCTAAAAGTTGAATATTAGATATCACTATTCAAAAACTCAACTGACCATTTCCTACTCTGAATTTCTCATGTGGACTTTGCCAGTTGCTGTCATAGATTTTGACTCATGGCAACTCCATGTGTATCAGAGTAGGACTGTGCTCCATACGGTTCTCAACGGCTGATTTTTTGGAAGTAGATGTCCATGCCTTACTTCTGAGGTGCCTCAGATGGACTCAAACCTCCATCATTTTGGTTAGCAGCCTAATACATTAACTATTTGCAACACCCGGGGACTCCTTTGCCTCCATATGTCCCCACAATCTACCTTATTCCTGGGACTTCTTATTCTCTTTGGCGTCTCCTTACGCCTCTCTTTTCTCGCCAGGACTTTGGTCCCTCAACATTCCTCTCCAGAGTTATTCATGGAAAGTCAAAATCCTTCTCTCCGTGTTACGCTGAGCAAATCAACTCTCTCTATATTTTCATCGTTCTTTTTCAGTAAATTCCCTAGAAGTGAAGACTAGAGCCTCTCACCTTTCGAAGTCAAAGATGATGCTCATCAAGGTATTTTTCCAAGACAAAGTGCCTTCTCCCAAGTTTTAAATTTTGCCACTTACTTGGAATGCAACAGAGCGCTGGTGGTGCAGTGGTTAAGAACTCTGCTGCTAACCAAAAGGTCGGCAGTTCAAATCCACCAGTCACTCCTTGGAAACCTTATGGGGCAGTTCTATTCTGTACCATAGGGTCGTTATAAGTCCAAATCCACTCGACTCAATGGCAATAAGTTTGGTTTTTTGGTTTGGAAAGCAACAATGGCCACAGTTAGTTCCTATTTTAAATGATGAGCTTTTCCTCCTGTTATATCTGTAGGTGTTATTAGTCCCATGTTAAAGCTAAGACTGCTGAGGTTCAGATAGGTGAAGTGGCTTTCCAAGATTGCACAACCATTAAGGGATGGAGCTTGAATTCAAACCCAGATTTGCCTGACTCTAAAGGTTGTTCTCCATACACTAAACCACACTCTTCCCACTAAACACTTGGTCTCCATTTACACGCTGTCTTTCATATTCTCCTTCTCTCTCTCTCTTAAACTTAATTTATTATTCAATTTTCTCTTGGGTCCTTACCCTTATTGCAACAGTACTGTTTGCCACATGAAATTGTATCACTATAGGAAGTCACCAAACATCAGACCTTTGGCATCTTTTCTGTGAAATGGTATCAACACCAGCTACTAGCTAGAAGACGTCACTGGATTAACATACATTAAAATATTCTATAAACAGTAAAACACTGGATTTCATTTCTAGTGCTATAGTAGATTACAGTCTCCAATTATAAGGATATTGGATAAAATATTAAAGGATTTAATGCAGGGCTGAGCTGGTAGTAAAATAAGGGAATTCCTCAGAGGATAGAAATATCAAAAAAGCATAAATTTACTGGGCTAAGCAAGAGCTGAATCTACAGTTTGCCCTGGAGTATCTGCCAAACCCTACTGGCTCAGAGCCTCAGTTTTAACAGGTCATGTGTACTTAATGCAGAAGACAAACTCGGTCAGCTTGAAAATTCCCACGCAAAACTGAGATCTCCAAAAGATGACACAGTAAGTAAATTAGAAGTTTTAAAAAAACCTGGTAAGGATGATGTTGAAGATATATCCCCATCTAGGCTTTGGTGAGAAAGACAAATGGAAATAAGTTTCTCCCTTGAGAATTCCTAAAAAGCCTCACCTGCCTCCCCCTACCCCATAGACTTGGAGGTGGACATGACATCCAAAGTCAATCATTTTGTTTGAAATGGTCCTGAGATGGTAGTGTCCTCACATCTACACACATAAATGAATTATTAAAGGACACAGGATGCCTCTGTCATTCGGTATCTGGTGCACAGTGTTGTCACTGAGCAACTCAGAATCATAAACATCTGTAGTCCTGTCTAACAACATTCAGTTCCCAGGGAAATATTTCTTCTTACAGCTTACTCTATGTCCTGGAAACAAAAGGCAACAATGTCCCAATTCCAGGAAGGTCTGTGGATTGGAACCCAGGTGGTGTACTGGTTAAGAGCTCATCTGCCAACCAAAAGGTCAGCAGTTCGAATCCACCAGCTGCTCCTTGGACACCCTAAGGGGCAGTTCTACTCTGTCCTATAGGGTCTCTATGAGACTATGAGTTGGGATCAACTCAATGGCAATGGGTTTGGGTTTTTTTTTTTAGTGTCAGAGATAGATACCACTTCAGAGTGCAGGAAGGATTTGAGCAACAACAGTGTTTAGGTAAAAGAAAAGACTAAATATTTTGTCAAATTCTTCCTGTCAGCATAAATGCAATAGTTTCTGCACAACAAAGTATCCCATCCCCATTTGTTGTTGGTAGTTACCTTTGAGTCTATTCTGACTCATGGTGACCCCATGTGTGCAGAGTAGAAGTGCTCCATAGGGCTTTCAAGGCTGTGACCTTTTGGAAGATCACCAGGCCTATCTTCTGAAGCATCTCTGCGTGGGTTCCAACCACCAGCCCTTCAGCTAGTAGTCAAGCACTTAACCATTTGCACTACCCAGGGATTCCCAGCATCTATTATTTCTCTTCATTTTCCAATTCAAAGTTTAGTACATGCTCACAAATTAGTGCAGTGTTCGCAATAATTGCACAAGCAAAACAAGGAACATTTTTCAATATTTGACAATTCATATTTCTTTTATATTTATATACGTGGAGCCCTGGTGGGGCAGTGGTTAAGAGCTCGGCTGCTAACCAAAAGGTCGGCAGTTCGAATCCACCAGCTGCTCCTTGGAAACCCTACGGGACAGTTCTACTACATCCTGTAGGGTCGCTATGAGTCGGAATCGACTCAATGACAATGGGTTACATATGCAGGTCCAGATATAATGTTTAAAAAGCATGGTACCAGTTCTTCACATTGGCAACTGGATGGAGACAGATGCTAGAACCGTGAAAACTTTTACTTTTCTAAAAGGGCAATTTTTAACTAAACTTTCAAAATAATTTTTATTTAAAATTTGATATCCATAATATAATGTATATGTTGTCTTCTAATCATTATAACAGATAATTCCAAATATTTGTAAATATTTGAAAAGTCATTGCAATTTTTAAATTTATCTTGAATTGTTAATGAAAATATATTTAAACTTTTAATATAATTATGTTTTAATTTTTAAACTGTTACTGTTAATAGAAAAATTATGTGCAACATCTTAATTATAACCTAATTAGTGATTTTGTTGAAATTAAGATAAGAAAAATCAATTTTATAGAGAAGAATAGACTAATAAAGTGAGTATTTACTGATATAAATTTCACCAGCCCACCAAGAGAACATCTAGACATGCAAAATAATGAAATTCACTTGTCTTTGATATTTTAATGACTTCCAGTCACATAAAAACAACAGGTTTTCAATTTTTTTTTAATTTTGTCATTACAAAGGTGTACTTACAAAAGTAGCAAGATAGAACACATTGTATTTAACATTTTTTTAATTTATTACTTTAAAAAGTTAGACATATGATGTGTGGCCCTCCATTTGTATTCTTGCCCCAGTCATTACAAACGTAGGAACAGGCTTGGCCAGGATTCCTGCAAGTGCAAAAGCAATTCCCTTTTGGAAGAATCCACTTTAAACTCAAGCCTCAAAAAATTCCCACAGATAAAGTTCCAAGGATCATGATCCCACAATTTAAAAAAATCACTAAAAACACAAGGAAATAAACTATCATGATTGAGACACAGCAGAAAATACAATCTTACCAGCTAAGATGGATGATACTGGGAGTATTGAATATAATATAAAATAAATTATTTTAATATGGTTAAAGTTTAAAAGCTAAGAGATTAAGTTAAAGAGACATGGAAGATAGAGTGAGAACATCCAACATACATCTATCAGGGTTCCAGAAGGAGTTAATTGAAAGATGAAGGAGTGAAAATATGTGTGTAGATGGAAAGCTGATTTATAACAGAGCAGGCAATGCAGATGAGTTGAGAAAAGATGGACCAATCAGTAAAGTATGCCCCAAATGATTGATTGGTTATCATATGGGAAAAAAAAGAAAATGAATGCCTATTCCAGATCATACTCAAAAATCACTTACAGATGGGTCATGTACTTAACTATAAAATGTAAAATTTTAAGACTTTTACAAGAAAATATAGAAAAATAACTTTATGACCTCAACAAAGGATTTGTTAAATAAAACACAAAAGGCATAAACCATAAAGAAAAGACAGATAAATTAAATTCAAGAACCTGTTCATCAAAGACACCATAAAGAGACTGAAAAGATACACCACAAACTGGAAGAAGATATTTATATCACATGTAACAAAATAGGATTAATGTAAAGAATATTCATGAATCAATAAGAAAAAAGATACACAGTCCAATAGAAATATGGGCAAAATATACCATCAGGAATTTCACAGAAAGGGAAACTCAAATGGCAATAAACATAAAAACATGTCTCACCTAATTATTAATTCCCAACATGCAAATGAAAACTATAATGAGTTATTACTTCACATCCACCAGATTAACAAAAATGTTACATCTGGATAATAAAACCTTAAGGCATTACCTAATAAAGTTGAATATGCACATATTATATGACCCAGCAATTTAACTCCTGTAAGACTACATCCTAGATAAGTTGAATGTGTCCAGGAGGCACATTCATAATATCAAAAACTTGGAAACAGTAGAGCAAAGAAATAAATTGTGAACACAAAAATACTACACAGAAGTGAAAATGAAAGAACTGCAAGTTCACACATGCATGCGGTTTCAGGGTAAAAGTATGTCAGACAATGGAAAAAGGTTGCAAGTGAAAATATACAGTATCATTGTTTACATAAAGGTGAAAAACATAAAACCAAGCAAAAAATTATTTGGAAATGTATATAATCATGATAAGACTATTTTCAAAAGCAAAAAAAATCTAGGATAGTGGTACTAGAATGGACTAGGAGAGAATGCAAACGAGGAGGGTCCAGGGGAGCTTCTGAATCTTTAAGTTGCATAGTGGATTCACGGTGCTCATTTTTCTTTAATGAATTATTAAATGAACCATTAATTAACTAAATCATTCATTCAATCATTTAAACCATTTAATAATAATGTTCACTATCCTTTAAACTATATATCTACATGACACATTCTCTTTTTTATGCTTGCTATATTTTACAATAAAAACCTTTTTTAATATGTAGTACAAATGTGAGAATGTTATATTCTTATACTGAAATTAGAACAAATCCACGAGAGCCAACGTACAACCTTGAATATATCCCACCTGAATTTAGAGACCATCTCGAGAATAGATTTGATGCATTGAACACTAATGACCGAAGACCAGATGAGTTATGGAATTACATCAAGGACATCATACATGAAGAAAGCAAGAGGTCATTACAAAGACAAGAAAGAAAGAAAAGACCAAAATGGATGTCAAAAGAGACTCTGACAGTTGCTCTTGAACCTCGAGTAGTTAAAGCTAAAGGAAGAAATGATGAAGTAAAAGAGCTGAAGAGAAGATTTCAAAGGGTGGCTAGAGAAGACAAAGTAAAGTCTTATAATAAAACATGCAAAAACCTGGAGATAGAAAACCAAAAAGGAAGAACACACTAAGCATTTCTCAAGCTGAAAGAACTGAAGAAAAAATTCAGGCCTCGAGTTGCGATATTGAAAGAGTCTACGGGGAAAATATTAAACGATGCAGGAAGCATCAAAAGAAGATGGAAGGAATACACAAAGTCACTATACCAAAAAGAATTGGTCGACATTCAACCATTTCAGGAGGTAGCATATAATCAAGAACCGATGGTACTGAAGGAAAAGTTTCAAGCTGCACTAAAGACATTGGTGGAAAAACTAGGCTCCAGGAATTGATGGAATACCAAGTCGGATGTTTCAACAAATGGATGCCATGCTGGAAGCACTCACTCATCTATGCCAAGAAATTTGGAAGACAGCTACCTGGCCAACTGACTGGAAGAGATCCATATTTGTACCCATTCCAAAGAAAGGTGATCCAACAGAATGCGAAAATTATTAAATAATGTCATTAATATCACACACAAGTAAAATTTTGCTAAAGAGCATTCAAAAACAGTTGCAGCAGTATATCAACAGGGAACTGTCAGAAATTCAAACTGGATTCAGAAGAGGACATGCAACTGGGGATATCATCCTGATGTCAGATGGACCCTGGCTGAAAGCACAGATACTGGAAAGATGCTTACCTGTTTCTATTGACTATGCAAGGCATTCGACTATGCGGATCATAACAAACTATGGATAACATTGAGAAGAATAGGAATTTCAGAACACTTAAACGTGCTCAAGAAGAACCTGTACATAGACCAAGGGGCAGTCATTCAAACAGAACAAGCGGATACTGCGTGGTTGAAAGTCAGGAAAGATGTGAGTCAGGGTTGTATCCTTTCACCATACTTATTTAATCTGTATGCTGAGCAAATAATCCAAGAAGCTGGACTATATGAAGAAGAACGTGGCATCAGGACTGGATGAAGACTCATTAACAACTGTGATATGCCGATAACACAACCCTGCTTGCTGAAAGTGAAGAGGACTTGAAGCACTTACTGATGAAGACTACAGCCTTCAGTATGGATTATACCTCAATATAAAGAAAACAAAAATCCTCACAACTGGACCAAAAAGCAGCATCATGATAAACAGAGAAAAGATTGAAGGTGTCAAGGATTTCATTTTACTTGGATCCATAATCAACATCCATGGAAGCAGCAGTCAAGAAATCAAATGACTCACTGCATTAAGCAAATCTGCTGCAAAAGTCCCCTTTAAAGTGTTAAAAATCAAAGATGTCACCTAAGGACTAAGGTGCGCCTGACCAAAGCCATGGTGTTTTCAATTGTCTCATATACATGTGAAAGCTGGACAATGAATACGGAAGACAGAAGAAGAATTGATGCCTTTGAATTACGGGTGTTGGTGAAAAATACTGACTATACCACGGACTGTTAAAAGAAGGAAAAAAGCTGTCTTGGAAGAAGTACAGCCAGAATGCTCATTAGAAGCAAAGATGGCAAGACTTCATCTCACATACTTCGGACACATTATCAGGAGGGACGAGCTCCTGCAGGACATCATGCTTGGTCGAGTAGAGGGTCTGCGAAAAAAGGAAGACCCTCAATGAGATGGATTGACACGGTGGCTGCAACAATGGCCTCCAACACGGTAACAATTGTGAGGATGGCACAGAACTGGGCAGTGTTTCATTCTGTTGTATACAGGGTCGCTATGAGTCAGAATTGACTCGACGACACCTAACAACAACAACACTTTGAAATAAAAATATGCAATATTTCACTTAAACCCTAAGAGCTAAATAGGCTTTTATGGAAACTCAACCATAACATTGTTTTCATGAGGAAAGGAGTTTTGAATTTAAAAAAAAAAAAAAAAAAACCTACAGTAAATTGATACGCACACACCACACATATATGTATACATGCATATTCAAATACATACGTATATGTGTGTATGTGTGTGTGTATGCACACATATATATTTAGATTAACACAAAAACAATTATTTTTTAAGTCTCTAACATTTGAAGTCTTTTTCTTAGTGCTAAGGATAAAAAAAGTAATGTGATTTTCAACTTACTTTGGTTTTGACATATATGCTCTTTAATTCCTCAGAATCCTGAAGATCAAAATGTTACCTAGCAAAAAGGGAAATCTTGCTGATCAGCTAAAGAAATCGCCAGAAATTTAAATGAACTATGTTCTACAATCAGGGAGCAAAATAACTAGAAAACGAGAAAAATAAAGGCTGGAAATTCTGGTGAGTGTGCACAGACCCTAGGAAAAGAAAGACCTCCTCCCTGCAGAACACATGCCAGGTTTCCCGTTTTTTCTAAGGTCTTGATTGTGCAGGCTGGTGACAGGTATGGTGGCTCAGAAGTAACATGGTTCTGATTCTGTTATTATCCTCAAAGAGGTCCCCTTCCTGGCCTCTCAGACACTAAAGCTTCAGCAGAGGCCGTTCTTGTAGCTGTGACCTGACTCCTCCCTGCCTTCTTCACAGGCCTCACTACCTCTCCCACATGGACAGAGACTTCACATTGCCAGGGTTCCTCTAAGACCTGGGCTGGACCTCATCTAGAAGGTCTCAGCAACCCAAGGTGTTGGGGGGCCAAGTGCCCCACAGGGCGTCTAGGGCCTGATCCTAGACTTTGGATTTAGGGGCTGAGTTGGAGGGTATTTCCTTGAGCTCCGTCCACATGCGCAGGCACTCCCCGATGACAGCCATGAGTGCAATGCACAAGGCTTGGATCAGCCACCAGGTCAGCCCCGAGGGGAAACGGGAGCTGTAGAACAGTAGCCTAGGAGCTAAAAGAAATAGACAGTGACAGTGAAATCCTGGCACTGGTTCCCTCGCTGAATGAAGGACAGCAAGCCCAGGGCACAGGTGAGGGCGCTGAGGATGAAGGACGTCATGGAGAGCTGGCCTGGAGGGATGGACAAGCCCAGGATCTCTGCATCAAACACCTGGTCCAGCAAAGGGCTGCTGCACACCAGCCCGTCCACCAGCGCCAGCCATAGGCCCAACGAGCCAGAATAGACGGTCTGCATAAGGACGATCCGCTACAGGATCAGCAACGGGTCTCACATGTAGCTGCGGAACTGGCCTGCCATGCTGGCTCACGCGGCATGGCCGCCGAACAGGCCTCGGTCAGAGCTGCGGCGATATGGGCCCGGGTTCACCCTGGTACAGGGGGCCGACTCGAAGATTGACACGTCCCACCGAGGCCGGGCCTCACCAATAGGCCACCGCCACCGCCCCCTCCCCACCCCCAAACAGCACTGACAGACAGGACCATAGAGAAGAGGCTGTGCCAGCCTAGAGAGGCAAAGCTCCAGCGACAAGGCCAGAAGGTAGTTTCTTCAGGAGCCTATGTCACAGTTCTATGGAAACTAGAGGAAGTTCAAAAGTCTATTAAGGTGACTTGATTTTAAAATAATTTAGTTGTTAAATGCTGCTTGCACTTGTGTCCCATACCCAAGGACTGCCATTTTTGCGTCTTTGTTCAATTATCTGAGGTTTATTTGTTAAATTATGATATGTCATTACGAGAAAATTCAAATGTAGAGGCAGAGGAAAATGTAACCAGCAAGTTAGCAAACAGGTTAGCATGTCATTCCAATGAGATTCTCCTAGTTAAATTAACCTGGTTATTAATCCCAGAAAATACCCGATGCCTACATAAGAATGGATTACTAAACTTTTGTACCTCTCACTGTCATGCTTACTGGCTTTTTTCAGAATATAAAAGTAACACAAACTCATTTAGAGAACTAAGAAAATACAGAAGAGTAAAAAGAAGAAAACAAAAGTTACTCATAGTCCCACTGCCAAAGATAACCTCACAATTTTTAAAAATCTATTTCCTTTACTTTTCTCAGTACATATGCATTCCTATTTTTATGAAATTCAGTACTGCGTAAACAGTTTCATATCCTGTTTTTTTATTTTACATAAGCGCACTTAACATCTTCAAAAACATTTGAAAAACATTACTTTCAGTTACTACAAACATATTCCACCATTCCCTTTATTTCTTTTCTAAGTGGGTTCCTTTTTTTGTTTTGTTTCTTGCTTTAATTACTTTCTTGGTTTTTTTTTTTTTTTTTTTAGGAAGGTAGAATTACTTGGTCATAGGCTACAAACAGTTTTAAAGGCTTAGATACATATTTCTTTCCAGAGTGATTATCCCACAACAGTATATGAGAGTTTGGAGCTATCTGTCCTCTTGTTTGTGAAATTCTGTACTCAGAATATATTTTTTAATCTTTTCTTTTCCATTTGACAGGTCAAAATTATATTACTTATTTCTTTTATATTTATTATATTATTATTGGCCATTCCTGACTTCCTTATGCTTCTGACTACCTCCTCTTCTTAGTTCACACAACTTCTCTTCTTCCTGATGTAAATCCTAGACACAAGGAATGCTCTGCTCTTCCAAAGACCCCATCTACTCATAAACTACGTCTATACACAAATAGCCAGGCAGAGGGTGGGGCTCTCAATACCTAGATGTGGAATTGCTGATGGCATAGAATAATTAGCTCCCTTCACTTGTACTGGAGAGGGCGGAACAAAACAAGCTGGCATGGGATTTCAACTCATGGTGTGCTTGAGCCCATGTGTACCAGCTCAAGAGAGCTGATGATGTGCATCTCTTGTCAACTCTGTGTTCAATGATGTCACTCTGATTCCTCGAAATCAGCCACAGTGAAAAGATTTACACCATGGGAATCAGACAACACTACATAAAATTTTCTTCCCCAGAGAACCATTGTTTTAACAGCACACCCCTACTTCCACTTCTGTTTATGGCAGATAAGCTAGTGTCAGACTAACTCTTTAGTCTGAAGGTGTCAAGTACTATCAAGACAACCAATACTTAGGGTCTAAGATTCTAGAAAGAAGGGAAGTCTTGAGAAGTGAGCCCTGATATTACCAGTTGCTGTGGAGTTGATTCAGACTCATGGCAACCCCATGTGTATCAGAGTAGAACTGTGCTCCATAGAGTTTTCAATAGCTAATTTTTTGGAAGTAGATCAACAGGGCTTTCTTCCAAGGTGCTTCCGGGTGGATTCAAATCTCCAGCATTTCAGTTAGCAGATGAGTGCATTAACCATTTGCACCACCCAGGGACTCGAGTCCTTAGTTTCTGACCTATTCACTAGTTTATAAATGTAGATGAATATCACCTAAATCCAAGAGAAGTCACCAAATGTATATTAAACAACATGAAATACAGAAGATCAGAGCTATGTCCATCATTAGAATCCTGATCTTGGGCACTTACCGTTTCTATTTTTACCTTCACCTCTAACCTAGGAGATAAAATGAGCAGTTTTACAAATTAGAAAACCTAGACCCAGAAAATTTAAGTGCCCTACGATTCAATTGGTGGCAAAACAAGGACCAAAACAACTATCTCCTGACCCCTTTGAATACAAGGTGTTGCTACTAAACCACAATTCGGTATGGTGAGCATTGATATGTTTTCCTTAAACTTGCAGTTGGATTTGCAATGGCTTATCCATGCTTGTGTTGACTGGATGACTAAAGAACATAAAATTATATTGTAAAACCACATCAAATATTTCTGTGTGACAATGCTAGGTGTTCAGTAACTGCTGACACATTCATTCAAGTCAAAAGTGATTCTATGGTCATGAAACAAAGTCAACAAATTGTCTGCTCACATTCAAACCCATGAACTTGGATGCTTTAGAACCTTACTCCAGCCATATGAGCTAATTCATGATCTTTTCAATAAAAAGATACAGAAAAGTCTCTAAATCTAAGAGTACACTTTGAGTGAATGTCAAACATCGTGTATGATAGATAGATTGGCTTTTTTCCTCAAGTACTGAGCAAACTTTGTGCTAAAAAAAACTCTCTGTGTTACTGGTAATCAAAAATGGATTTACTTAGCTGGCTAGCTTTAATTAGTTTGCTGGTACTCCAAAGACTTTTGTGAGAATGGGATTTTTTTTCTAATACCTGTAATGCATACAAGAGTTAAAGCTGACTCCAGCAAAATCTAATTCTAGAAGCCCTAGAGTAAAATCAAGATAAAATAATTTACACCACAACCACTGCATCAAAATAGAAAGAAGTCTATGAATAGTCCAATAGCTATCACCACTATGATCTCCCAAAGAAAGAAAACCAGAATTTAATACTTTATAACAAATACCACATTCATTACATTTCATTTGCTTTTAGCTTGTCCGAAAGGGTTGCCGTTTCTAAAGCACATCAATTTAACAAGTTTATAATATATTAAAGACTAAAGGGAGACGTACAAAAATGAAAAGGGAAGCAGTTCCTTTTCTTTTAGAATATGTGTTTACTGCTGCTATAAGATTGTTATTTAATAAATAAAAGGCAAGAAAAATGACCAGCTAAGCAGGGACAATTTCTCAGCATTTGGGGTCGTACTGAGTAGGGAGTTAGCACGGCTGCCTTGCAATGTCAGACCCTGCATTCATCACTTGTTCTTTGAATGAGGAAAGATCTCTCCATTTCACTGGATCTGAGCATCTCTGGAGCCCTGACGGCGCAGTGGTCAAGAGCTTAGCTGCTAACCAAGAGGTCAGCAGTTCGAATCTGCCAGCCGCTCCTTGGAAACCCTATAGGGCACTTCTACTCTGTCCTATAAAGTTGCTATGAGTCAGAATAGACTCCACGGCAACGGGTTTGGTTTTTTGGTTTGCACATCTCTAGCAATAAGATGATGATAAAACAGTTAAGCACTCAGCTGCTAACCAAAAGGTTGGCAGTTCAAACCCACCCAGGAGCTCCGTGGGAGAAAGACCTGGTGATCTGCTGCCATAAAGATTACAGCTAAGAAAACCCTATTGGGCCATTCTACTCTGTCACATGGGGTCACTATGAGTCGAAAATCAACTAGACGGCACCTAACAACAACAACCAACTTATATATTAATGAGAACATATAATAGATTGATACAAATACGTAGTTATCAAATTCAAGCAAAGAAGGTTTGGCAAGTTGGAACTTGCTTTTAAAAACAGAAATAGGCAAAAGTGAAAAAAGAGGAGGAGGGATTGATAAAATTCTATCAGGCTGAACATACTACTGTGATACCAACAGTAGACAACCTCTATCTAGAGGTACAAATATTGAATCTCCCTTAGTCCCCTCACCCCCAAAACTATAAATACTGAAGCTTGCCAAATGCCAAGTGGTGTTTATAATAGAGAAATGAAGGTTATACAGAAGTCAAAATTGCCAAAACTTCTAAGACTTGAGTCAGAAGATCTTGCTTCTAGCCCCAGTGCTTCCCCCTAGCTCTTAACTGTGTTCCCTTATGCAAATTTCCAAGTCTCTTTGGGTTTCCTTGTCTGAAAATTAAGGTTAATTGTTATTGTTACTAGCATTCCCTCCCTCAGTAGCCTGAATGCCCCTGAGGGTTCAGGGTAACCTGGAGAAGGCTGAGATTCTTCTGGGTCACAGAACCTTAGAAGATGTTATTGACAGCACAATGTCTGGTGGGATGCCATGGGAGTTTGTTCAACTCTGTTCCAAGTGTGACTTAGGAAATGAAACTCTCACAAAGATTCCCTATATGTCAATTTTATGATATATTCTCAAGTCGTCACCCTAATATCCCCTTCCATAACCATAACTAATCCACATTCTACAGTGAAGAGAACAAAAAGGGCAGGTGATGTTGAGTTCCCAGGGCCTCATCTCCTTCTTGGCAATTCATAGTCCTGAACAACAGTAATTAGGTCATTGTATATAACCATTCCCAATGTCTCAGGGTCTCAAATATTTTAAATTCCTGTATATTCTCCCAGGGCCTCGCATCAAACATTTTAAATAATGGCCATGGGAATACTAGGTCCCCACCAAAAGGGTCATCATAATACAAAATGTAGAAGATATTCTAAAACACTTAAGTAAAGGGCCTCAGTCAAAGATCTTTTGAGGCTGAGATTCATGTTGAGCCTTAGTTAGAAAAAAAAAGAATGAGGGAGAAAGAAAAGATTTTAAAACCATCTACGATCCAGTTTCATACCAAAAAAACTCACTGCGTCAAGTCGATTCTGACTCATAGTGATACTATAGGACAGAGTAGAACTGCCCTATAGGGTTTCCAAGGCTTTAAATCTTTACAGAAGCAGACTGCCACATCTTTCTCCTGCAGAGTGGCTGGTGGGTTGCAATCGCCAACCTTTCGGTTAGCAGCCGATCATTTTAACCACTGTACCACCAGAGCTCCTCAGTTTGAATACAAAACCTTTTTATTTGGCTCTCTTATTAAGAATTAAAGTGTTAGTAAGACTGTTGTAAGGATTAAATTAGAACATAGAGGTAAAAAACACCCTGAAAACTGCTAAATTTTTTTAATTATTAATTTACATTAATCAGGCAACATAACAAAACATGGAACAAGTCAGTGAGTAACCTACCCAGTTCATAAAGGATAAAGTAATATTTCTGTAATTTCTAGTCAGAGGCACATGTATAGAAATTCTACTTTCTGTCTCTAGTGAAAAATAAAGTTCTTCCAGAAGAAATAATTTGCAAATATAGTGAGTTCTTCATCCACCAAAAAAAAACGTATATTTACTTATATTCAAATGGAATAATGTCTGATCAAGTTGTCAGTGTAAATGTGATTGCAGAGGAAATATTTAATCCATCTAAGAGAAAAAATAGACTTTAAGTCCACTCAGGAGCTCTCATAAAGTACAAATATTATTTTTACAAAAATTCTTTATCTGTTTCTTAGTGTAGATCATTGACATATACAAACCAAATCCAATGGCATATAGAAAGAATACATTATGATGAAGTCAGATTTATTCCAGAAATGCAATGTAACTCACCATATTAACAGAATAAAGAAGAAAAATCAATGGTCATCTCAATGGAATTGAAGACATAGTTGATAAAATTCAACACCATTCATGGTAAAAAAAAAAAAATTTTAATTTCTTTCTTAAACCACAGTATACTTGAAATAGAACTTCCTTAATATGATACAGGGTATACCCCAGAAGACTCCAAAAACCTACAGCAACTATTCACACTTAAGGGTAAAATGTTGAAAACTTTCCCTTTAAGATTGGGAATTAAAAAAGAGAGCCTCTATCACTACTTATATTCAACACTGTACTAGAGATTCTAGCCAGTGCAATAAAGGAAAATAAAAAATGAAAGGAGAACTCAAAAGAAGAAATAAAAATCTGTCACTATTGATATGATATATAGGTAGAAAATCCAAAAGAATCTACAGATAATTTCTTGAAATTAATAAGTGAATTTAGCAAGTTTCCTGGATACAAGGTCAATATAAAAATTAATATTAATAGTTCTATATGCCAGAAAAAATGAGAAAATATTTTTAAATGATACCATTACACTTGCATTAAAAAAATTCAACACCTAGAAGTAAATCTAACGAAAGATGTACAAGACTGCTTCCTAGAAACCTATAAAACATAGATTGGAAGACTTAACGGTGTAAAGATGTCAGTTCTCTCCAAGTCCTAGTTGGTCTTTTTTTAATTGTGGAAATTGACAACTGATTCAAAATTTTATGTGGAGATGCAAAAGACCAAGAATAGCCAAGACAATCTTGAAAAGATCAAAGTTGAAGGATTTGCACCACCAGATAATGTCTTACAAAACTATAGTAGTTAAGACGGGATAGATAAATAGAGCAATGGAGAAAAGAGAGACGATCCAGAAACAGGCCCACAAATGTATGGACAGTCGCTTTATGTCAAAGGTGGCACTGTAGAGCAGTGGGTGAAAAATGTGTTTTTGTTTTTTTAATAAATGATGCTGAATCAACTGGATATTCTTATGGGGGGATAAAAAACCTTGACCCCTAACTCATACGATACACAAAAATTAATTCCAGGTATATCATAGATCTAAACATTATAGTAAAAGTTAAAACAACAGAGCTTCCAGATGATAACCCATTGCCGTCAAGTCAATTCTGACTCGTAGTGACCCTAGATGATTACATAAGATAATAATTTCATGACACTGGGGTATGGAAAGATTTCTTAAATGGGATACAAAAAATATTTAAAGGAAATAATTGATAATTAGGCTACATTAAAATTAAGAACTTCTTTTTATTAAAATACACCAAGAGAGTAAAATGAAAAATGTAATAGAAAAATATTTATAAAATATATAACCAACAAAGGACTCATATTCAACATAGATAAAGAATATCTATATATCAAATGAAAAAGGGAGAGAACCCAATAGAAAACTGAACGAAAGACCTGAGAAGACACTTCTTAAATGAGTATATACAAATTGCCAACAGACATTAGAAAAGATGTTCAACTTCATCAGTCATGAGGGAAATGCAAAGTAAAAACTTAGTGTAACATCACTACACCTATGAAAATGGCTAAAATAAAAAGACTTCTTAAGGCCAAGGGCTGTGAAGAATATGGAGCAATTGGAATGCTCATATACTGCTGGTGTGAATGTAAAACTCTCAAAAACAGGCAAGAGATGCTAGTTCTATTCCTGGGATAATATCATATTTCTTAATCTGGATGGTTATTATACAGCTGTGTTCACTTTGTGATAATTCATCAGGCTATATGCTTAAGACTTGTGCCTTTCCCTGCATGTGTATTATACTCCAATTTTTTAAAGGTTATTTAAAAATGAATCATTGATGTTATTAGGAACTGAAGGACTATAGTCATCAAAACCAGTCAGACAATGGTGCAGGCTAAAATGAACTTTCTGAAAATCCTGCAATGTTAAAGCATAATTTGAACACTAGGACAATATCCCTGGGTTCACCAGTTCCTTTATAGGCTTTTTCTAATGTCTCATAGCAAAGACTTCCCAGAGTCACTTTGCCTTCAACAAAGCTAAGAAATCTAACAACTGTGGAAGTCTGAAGCTTTAGCTTTTTTCTTCAAATACTCGTCTAGAACTTGAGCAGTAGAGACAACTAGCAGAGGAGAGAGAGCCCTCTCAGCATGGGAAGGAACCCAGAAGTCATTAGTCTACCCTGATTCCAAACACAGGAGTCATCCTGCAGCATCACTGGCTTTCAGCCTCTGCTTAAACATCTTCAGTATCAAGGAACTACCTATTCCCTGGGTGAGACGCTTTCTACGTCTGCAAGTCAGCATGCAAAAAGCTCCCAATCCGCCTCTCCTTAACTTACACTCTTTAGATACAAAAGAGTAAACCCTCTTCAAATAACAGCCTTTTGAGTATAAGAAGTAGGTATCATGTCCCTCAGATAGTTTCTCTTCTTTACTCTAAACATTCCTGCTTCCTTCAATCCTTCTCACACAAAATTAGACACTGTCATGTTGAGACAAGAAGCTTTCTTTTTGTTCCTTAAAGGACTTCTTCAGGATAAATCTGATTTTGTCAGAGGTCCAGGTGAGGACAAAATCTAGCTATGGGGGACGAGAATGGCCAAGACCAATTTGTGTGTAGGCAGAACAGGCTGTTACCTGTGCTACATGATTTGATGGGCAGAGAAATTTTCTGTGAATAAAACGTTTTCCCCCACTTGCCCACCATGAAACATGAAGTGCATATAAATCACAACTTTGTGTTAAGGCATCAAAGATTACTATGAAAAAGCAAATGTTATGCCATGACCAAACATGAGTATCAGAGAAGAAACTAGTTTTTGAGATGAGATGGAATAGAACATGGGACAGGTGCAGTAGAGGAGAGTCAAAAACTATAGGCAGAATGAGACAAGCAAGAATCTGGAGAAGAGGACAAACCCAGTTAGGATGCTGAGGGTGGGGGACACCTAGGAACTAGGACTAAATGAAGGTATCAGTTACCAGTTGCCATTGAGTGAATTCCAATTCATGGCAACCCCATGTGTGTCACAGTAAAACCGTGCTCCATAGGGTTTTCAATGGCTGATTTTTTGGAAGAACACCAGGCTTTTCTTCCAAGATGCCTCTGGGTGGACTCGAACCTCCAACCTTTGTTAGCAGCTGATCACATTAATGGTTTACAGCACCCAGGGACTCCAGTGAAGATACAAACACCTAGAAAGAGGGGAAAAAAAATGAAAGAAAGAGGAGAAGTGAACAGTTTGCTAGGAGCTAGCTCTTCTCACAGCTGTAGAGAAATTCCAAGAACTAGCGGGTAGCTCAGAAGCAGTGGCATGGAGAATCTCTCCCTTTCTCTCTCTGTCCCTCTGTCTCTTTCTCTCTTGCACTCCCTGCTCCTTTCCTTTTCTTCTCTATGCAGCTGGCCCACCAGGAACTGCCCTGACAGGGAGATGTGCTGCTCTCCAGCTTCCATGCCAGTGACTAGGTAAGTGAAGTCTCATCAGCCCTAATCTGCATCCAGCTGTCCTGAATTTGGACAGGGTGAGGGGATGAGTAGAAAACCTGATTTTGACTTCTGGTCTAAGTTATATCCTTCAACACAGTCAAGTAAGTACATCAGGGCTATACGGGGAAGGGACATTTATTTGGCAATTAATAAAGCTGCATTTCAAACCCCATCTAGCTCAGAGTGTCTGTTCTTAATTGGCAAGAACTCAAATACAGTAGTAGCAAAGCTGGGTGATTGGCACCCTGAACTTCCAACTGTAGTGCATCGATAAATTAGATTGGTTACTTTACAAAGTCTTCGCTCTGTAAACATTTAAGCAGAGATCTTCTGGGGATAATGTTTTGAAACCAAAGAAGAAGCTTTATAAGGTAAAGATTTCAGCCTCCGTGGGATTGATTTCATAATATAATTTATCTATAGATAACCCGTTGCTGTTGAGTCATTTCTGACTCATGGCAACCCCCTGTGTTACAGAGTAGGATTGCTCCATGGGGTTTTCTTGGCTGTAATCTTAACAGAAGCAGATCTCTAGGCTTCTCTTCCATAGTATCTCTAGGTGGGTTTGAACTGCCAACCTTTAGGTTAGTAGTCCAGAGCAAACCATCTCCACCGCCTAGGGAAACTGTAGATAGAGGAAGCCTGAGATATTTGCCAGGAGGTAGGAATGAGGGACGCACAGATTCTCACAATAGAGAAGTGTCAGAGTCGGGATCAGAACACGTTCTATCTGCCCTTGTTCTAGAGTTCTTCTGCTATGTGCTCCTGCCTTGCAAACCATTGGGGTTAGGCATTTTAGCCCTGCCCCTGGTAGGGGTGATGTGTGCTTCAGGGACCCGAAATCGCCTGCTGTGAGAAACCCTTCATTCCAATCTGCTTGCACATAAATATAGAGAAATGGCAAATCTGACTCTGTTCATCCCACAAATCCTTCAGTTTGTCACACTCACACCTGGGACCATATGCAATGAAGTAAATTAAGAGCAACTGTTGATTTAATGGTTGATTTGGGTATTTTTTTTAAATCAACCAAAGCTTTCTCTAGCCGGCTCCGTTCATAAAGATAATTACACTTCAAGTTGGGAAACGTTAGCCATATCCCTAGGTAATGGGTTTTGAACTTCGCAAGATTTATGGCTGCTTCTTCCTATTTAAAGACACTCAGCTCAGAAGATTGCAAAGTAAAGTAGGAATGACAATTAGCCATCTTGTACTTCACTGAAAACCTTTGGAACCTGAAAAGTAGTCTGAAGGATTTCTTTCTTTTTTCACCAAAATTATTTAAAAAAAAAAAAACACAAAATTATAGAAATTTAGAACTAGAAAAGACATTCAAAATCACCTTGTCACAACCCAGAAGACAATGGCCAGAATACGTTTTGGTAAGGATTTATCATGCATTTTATACGTATTATAAATTTAATCTTTACAACAATCTTTTAAAGTAGGTACATAACCCCATTTTCCAGATGAGAAAACTGAGGCTCAGCAACATACAGATGGCATATGGAGTGGCTAGTGGGTTCAAGCCACCGACCTTTCGGTTCATAGGCAAGCACTTAAAAACTGCACCGCCAGGACTCCTTATATGGAAGAGGTTGAGATTCAAATTCAGACCTGTCTGACTCCAGACCCTGTGTTCCTAACACCTATGCAATCTCACCTCCCTATCCTAAAAGCTTCCCAATTACTTTGTATCTTATCCCCCTTCCTTCATGGGAACTCTGTATCTACAACTATCTTGTTTATTATTTTATTTGTAGTCTGCATTTCTCCACTAGAATAAAAGCTCCATGAGAGAAGGGACTTTGTCTAGCAGGTTCACTGTTCACTCCCAGGACTAACCACCTAACAGTCTCTCAGGCAGTGATGGTTGAATTACTATGCTAGATTTGTTCAAAAAAATTAGTCTGAGCCAGAAACAGAAGCCAGGTATTCTCTGGCTCCTAGACCAACGCCTATTCCATAGCTGTGGTTCTTCATTCACCTGAGACAGGGGAGCCTTTTTAAAGCCAAACTTCCATTATACAAAGCCAGTGGTGCCAACATTCCACCTGTTTACCTGCCTTCATAATAGCCATCAAATCCTGGCTAAAATCCTCTGTGTGCACGAAACTATTCTGGGACGAGTGGGTGTATAAAGGAGTATAAACTCTGGTCCCTGGTCCCAAGGGGTTCGTAGTCAAGCTAGAAAGACAGGAAATATATACCTTTAAAAAGTAACTTCCACTGGCAAGCAGCCCATTCTGAGCATCCAGCGAGCAGCTGTTTGTGACAAAGTTTATCTTCCCGCAGAAATTTCGGTTCCAGGGAAACATAACGCACCCCTGAGGTGAAGAGAAAGGAAGCCTCCAATCTGCCAGCTCTGACATCTTCAGCACCTGCTGTTAATGATACACCTGCACTCAGGCGTAATGTAGCGGGTCCTGTGATTGGCCGTTTCAATTGCTGTCTCTGTAGATCACTGTCCCAGCTGAATATCCAGGGACCACATTCATCAAAAGCATAATTTGGGTGGAACGTGACTGTTTTCCCATAGCTGGAGTTATGCACCAGTAAGAAAAATCGGCAGTATCTTTAAAGGCAGTTGGTTGTCTCTGAGGATAATGGATAATGGTTTTTATTTCTACTATTAAAAGGAAATAATCGGTTCTTTGGTGTGGTTTCAAAATTATTGCAATGTTTATTCTTGACCACCCATAAAAAACTAACAAGATTCTAACCATAAATCCAGCAACTATCCATCACTACCTTGCAGAGAAAATACCAGATTTCCCAATATCTGAAAATTGAGGGCAGGGGGGTGAGTTAGTTAAGTGATGTCAAAAGGCAGCAGGGTGAGGTGGAAAAGCTCTGTGCTGAGGACCTAGAGAGCTAGTGTAGTGGCTTCTCTCTGCCTGCGCAGCCCCCCTTTCCATCCTGGGACCTAAGTAGGCAAAAGACTCAGGCGGAGCCAATTACAGGACCCTGCCCCTCTCCCTCAATGATTAGTCCAAGTGCAGGAACATAACCCAAGCCAGGCCAAGCTCTTTTCCCATATTTTTCTCCTGGAGCAGGAAGGGAAGAATCCCTCTTTTTGCTTTGGTTGTGAGCCAGAAGGATGCCAGAGCTTCCAGCAGCAGTGTGGAGGACTCTGAGTAAATGAACCAAATGCAGAGAGAATCTGAAATAGGAAGCCTATACAGAGAGTCGATTCCCCAGTTCCAGCCATGGAAGTTTGCAGAGCTGCTGATCCCTGTGTGAGCTATCCCAGGATCCTTCCAATTACTCTTCCTTCCCCCTTTTTTTCTTAAGCTAGTTTTAGTTGAGTTTCTGTCACTAGGGATACAAAGATTACTGACTAGTATCTGGAAGTGGGGTGATACAAATGACAGACATTTAAAAGTTGAAAGGGCTTAGCTGATATGAGGTGGAGGCAGTTAGGATCACACCATTCCCAGCTGGGAAGACAATGATCCTTCTTACAGGGGCACTATGAGTCAGAATCGACACAAAGGCATCGAGTTTGATTATATGGGAAGACAATGGTCGTTCTTATGTGGAAACAAAGCAGACGTTTTATCTTGGGAGACAGACCATAATAACATTTTGGTGGTTTTGGTAGAAAAATATCAAGAAATGACAACGTGCTGGACACTTCTTCTGGTTTTCGAGTATGGCCCTTCAAGAGATAAATAAGCTTTAATTCAAGCTGACCCTTCTTGAAGTGGATAGGAAATAATAAGATAGGTATATCTAAAAAAAAACCCAAACCCGTCACCATCAAGTTGATTCTGACTCATAGCAACCCTATAGGACAGGGTAGAACTGCCCCATGTGTTGCCAAGGAACAGCCGGTAGATTTTACTGCCGACCTTTTGGTTAGCAGCCATAACTCTTAAGACAGGTATATACCAACCCAAAACCCATTGCTGGGGAGTTGATTCTGACTCTTAGTGACCCTATAGGACAGAGTAGAACTGCCCCATAGGGTTTTCAAGGGGTGGATGGTGGATTCAAACTGCCCACCGTTTGGTTAGCAGCCGAGCTCTTAACCATTTTGCCACCAGAGGCCCTTTCTGCTAGTAGCTAGTGATCCAAAGCTACTGAGGGTCAGACAACCATACTTCTGCAAAACTGTCAAAGATGAATCCCCTTCCCCATAGTGAAGTTATTTCACTGACAAGGACAGGGGATATCTAGGAGTAACTTAGAAATGGGGAAAGCCCTATGACCTAGACCTCTTTCAAACAACTCTTGTTTTGCACTCTTCCCTGAGAAAGGGTAGTGATTTTTCCCATCATAAAGTGCAAATGATTGGGATGCAGCCAGGGGCAGAGAGCAATTGAACTTTTTTTTTTTTTTTTTAACCAACTCAACCTATTGCTTCGATTTCCGTGAGGCAGGGGCCAAGGGAAGTGTTATTAAATGGGGGCTATAGGAGGATGGGGATCCCTAGGTGGTGCAAACAGTTATTGCCCTCAGCTGCTAATCAAAAAGTTGGCAGTTTGAATCCACCCAGAGGTCTCAGAAGAAAGGCCTGATGATCTACTTCCAAAAAATCAGCCATCGAAAACCCTATGGAGCACAATTCTCCTCTGACACACATGGGGTCTCCGTGAATCAGAATAGACTTAGCGGCAGCTGGTTTTACAGCAGGATAAAAGTACTGTGAATATGTTTCTAGAAAGACAGAAATTTCAAAGGCAAGGTCCAGAGTTAAATATTATCACTCAGCAAGATTTCTTTTTTGGTTATAAGTCAACAGAGCCCATCAATATGAACTCAACATTGACAGCCAACTAGTTCTTTAAAAGAGGTATTTTGTTGAATAAACTCCAAAATTGGAATCCCGTAATTGTCAACCTCTAAGGCAATCCCCAGGTGCCTGTAACCACAATGATAGCAAGTGAGCTTCTAGAAGAGTCCCGTCCCCTATGGGCTGCCACCCTATCTGTTGTGGCCATGGAGGCAAACGGTCAAGGCAAAACTTCCTGAAGACAGAATGCCAAAGACTTAACAGTAGCCAGGACGGAGAGTTAAAAATGCGTGAGCCTTACTAGTCCTATTGAGTGGAGTATAGTATATACTCTAGAGTTGCCCCACTATATGGTGCTTACCCTTTTTACCCTTTTCCAGAGTTTTTATTGTGGTTATTCTGTTTTCCCCATGTCCCACAGGTCTCAGAATCTTGAGGTGTCATCTACAGACCTAATGGAGAGAAAGGCACATATTGCCCAAAGATCTTGGGCTTACTAATGGATTCAGTAGCTGGTTAGTACCTTGGAATACCTCTTTTGGAGACGGGGGAGCACATATATGATTGCACAGGGCTTCACTATATCATGTAGGCAGGAGTACTCTTGGAATTTTATATATGGGAAGAAGGGTATGTGTGGATATATATAGATATATAGAGAGAGATATAGATATAGATATAGATATCCACACACTAAGCAGCCACAGGGAGCACTGTGACATCTGAGGGGTCAATCATGGAATGCCACTCATAGTCATAGTACTTGGTCTAAGACAGGACCCAAGCCAGGTCTACCAAAGTCATTGTCTAGGTTTTTCTGCTGGAGCTTGTGGGGAAGGTATCACTTTCCTCTTTGGTTGCAATCAGTAAGATTATAACCTCAAAGCTGCCGGCAGACAGGGTCCCTACTAGCACCTAGGGCACCTCCGTGCAGAGTAGTAAACTGTGCCCCTTCCTCAAATCATTTTACTGACTTTGGTTAGAAAAGATATTTGAGTGCCATCTGCTGGAGATTTGCCATAATAAAATACAAATCTTTGATGTCTACAGTATGTTTTATGACCTTTAGACGGAACACACTTGTATACCATGCTGCACAAGGTAGCCGTGCTGACCACCATGTCCCATGTCACATGGGGAAGCTTGACCCAATGATGCCCGTACACCAAAAGAAGCAGAGATGAGAAGGACTGAGGGAAGTTCCTGCAGGCTTCAGTTTTCTGGTTCCAGTTCCTGATGTCCCTAGAGTTGACCTGGCTCCTGTAACTCATTCTTCCATTCTGTGAACAATTCCTAACTCTGCAATATTTCCTTCCTCTCAAACTAGTAGTTAGTTCAAATTGAGTTTTTGTTCCTTACAACTCGAAGATTCTTGACGAATATACCCAGGTTCACTCATTATCTATCCATGTGACCTCAGCTGAGTCATTAGACATTTGTGAGCCTAAGAGTCCTCATCTACAAATTGAGCAATGAGTGGAAAAGAAGCAGATGAGATAAACATGCAAAAGAGTTTTGAAAGTACAGTATGTAAGGGATTCCAGGATGGCATTGAAAATGAGAGTGATGATGATGATGATAATTCATACATAGCAACAGAAGATGCAAAGTATATTCCTATTATTTTTCCTCTTTCCTGTCTTTCTTCCTAATGTATGGGGACATTTTTTAATGTAGAAAGGAATAAAAAGAAGACAAAGAGGAGGCTTTTCATTAATTTAATTCAAAATCAATAGGCATAGAAGAAGGATTGATTTGTGCCCCGCTGAGCAAGAGGTTCAGACTTCTGTCCTGCCTTCTCCCAAAGGGAAGAATTGAAGATGGATAATTGTGCAGATAACAAGTGTGTTCTGTAGCCACAAAAATTAATGCTGACTCGCAATCAAAAAATTAAAAAAATAAAACCTGAGACACCTTGTTTTCATCATCACAAGGTATTTAATCTATTATGGGTGGTCCTTGGCATATCAACAAGTTGATGAAAAAATAATAATAATAATACCAACTGCTCCAGAGAACAAAAAAGGAAATAAAATCAGCAGCTATTAATAATCCAGGTCAAAGACCTTTACCTTTCCTAACCAAACACTTTTAGCGGAGACGAAAGCCATCAGTTACAGAAGCAATCATGTTGAAAATAGAGGGCTCAATCTAGGGCATAATCTACTAATTTGTTGATCATTGGACACAAGCAAGGAGCAATATATCACTGTTCTTTGAAACACTAGACTGTATTCTTTCATCACAATGACCCAATATATTTCATCCTGACCTTTTCATTGTTTTTCCATACCTTAACCATTTCACCTGAGGTTGGCAGGTCAATTAATTAACTAGTAAATCTTTTTTGGGGCTCACCTTTTGCAAATCCCTGTGCCAGAGAGTTTAGGACCTATAAAATGCATAAAATAAGCCCTCTGTCTTTAAAAAATTTGAAGTCTCGGTGGGGAAAGAAAACAGTAACATATGTAAGTTAAATCTGGTTAGTTCATTCATTCATTTATTCATTTACCAAATATTTATTCAGTACTTATTAGGTGCCAGAAGAAAAAAAATAAGGCAAACATAGCCCCTTACCTAATAGAACTTAGAATCTACCCAAAAAGAGAGACATTAAATGTGTTCAATTTTCATCAGTAATAAGTGCTATAAAGGAAAATTACACGATGCCTTCAGTACAAAAGCATTTTCCCTGAGAAAGTCGCATTTAAGTTGAAGATATGAAGGGATGAGGGGCAGCTGGCCAGGTGAGGAAAAAGAATAGAACATCTCAGGTAAGTGGCAAAGCATTTATGAAGACACTATAATGGGAGAGAGCTTAGAACATTAAACTCATTGCCATTGAGTTGATGCCAACTCATAGCGACAAATAGAACTGCCCCATAGGGTTTCCAAGGCAGTAAATCTTTACAGAAACAGATTGGTGGAACGGCTGGTGGGTTTGAACTGCTGACCTTTTGGTTAGCAGCCGAGTGCTTAGCTATTGTGCCACCAGGGCTTCTTCTTAGAACATTAGACCTAACTAAAAGGAGACTAATATGGCTAAACTATAGTGAAAATAGGGGAGAATGGGTAAAGATGTAGCAAAAGGGATAGCAAGGGGCCAGATCATTTCTATAGGCCATGTTAAGGATCTTATCTAATAGCAATTAGAAGCATTTGAGAGTGTTAAGAAGGGAGGTGTATAATCCCACTTGTCCTTTTTAAAGAACAGTCTGGCTACCTATATCAAGAATGGATTGATAATGGCAAGAGTGGATTTGGGAGTCCAGTCATAAGAAGTTTACCAGCCTATGAATACCTCATTGCTGATGGCCATGTCACGTAAACAGCCACCACCTCATTCATCAGCACCAGTCACTTTCCCAGCTCCTAGTGACATTATCCATCTTAGGTTAGAGGAGAAAGCTCTCCAGGCATCCTACAGTGAAACTTAGAACATACTTTCCCGTAGAAACCAAGCTATAAAAGGCAATTCGTTCCATGGTTTAATTAATACTGTTGCCTTTGAGTTGATTTGATTCCAACTCAGAGCAACCCTGTAGGACAGACTAGAACTGCCCTGGTGGGGCAGTTGTTATCGCGATAATGCAGATTGGAGCTGCCTGCCGCAATACCCAATTCTGAGACAGGGGTGAAGTGAGCAGCAAGAGTTTTATTACATATCAATATATAGGAGACAGAGGGGAATAGATTCTTCCAAAAACCTGTCTCCCTCACTGGAGATCGGCCGAAGGCTTTTATAGGGACAGGATAATGGGCCTCAGAAGTTTGTGTTAGTTCCCCCTTGAGGTGGTCACGTCCCAGTTGAGTTAATCTTTTCTTGGGGGTTATCTGGCGACATCCTGGTTTTCTTGTCCCAAGACGGGTGCTTTGTTCAGTTTGTCATTCCTAGATCATTATCACTTGTTTTCCACCCTCCAAGGAGGAACATCGGTTAATCTTAAACTTTTTAAAGAGACTGGAACACAAGGGAAAAACAAGATCATGAGACAATGCATGGGTTAGCAATGGAGAGTAATAATAGTGAGCCGGACCTATGCAGCCTCTTCCACAGTGGTTAAAGGACTCAGCTACTAATCAAAAGGTCGTAGTTCAAACCCACCAGCCACTCCATGGGAGAAAGATGTGGCAGTGTGGTTCCATAAAGATTACAGCCTTGAAAAAAACCCTGTGGGGCAGTTTAATTAATACTTTAGTTTAACTTTTATGGTGACTTTGCTTTTCATTCTTGAACAGTTTTATAACTAAGAGGGACTAAACCCATTGCCATCGAGCCAATTCTGACTCATTGCAACCCTATTGGACATAGTAGAACTGCCCTACAGGGTTTCCAAGGAGCGACTGTTGGATTCAAACTACTGACCTTCTGGTTAGCAGCCAAGCTCTTAACCACTGTGCCACCAGAGCTCCAAGAAGGAACTAGAGCTCTTCAAAAGATTCCAAGAAAAATGCTATGAAGATAGTAAAAGGGTTTAAATATTAGTTCCACGGGATAGGCAAGAGAAGCTAAAGCTTCAAGTACACTAAAGGCTTATATGGAGATAATGAACGATATTAAGAAGTATAGTCTAGTGTTGCCATCATGTCAAATTCTTGCCCACTCTTGGGAAATCACTGAGGATACAAAGTGTCTGAAGACAGAGAAAAGGGTGAGATCCAGTGTGTAGGTGGTGGAGTGAGCCTTGGAGAGAGACACTACTATCCATGAAGAAAGAGATTCTTCCACTTCTGGGTGGTTGCAGCACACGAGAACACACAGTTTGGTGAATGAAGAACAGGCTAGACTTCAGTTCTCATGCCCCTTGACTGGGCCCCCTGGGTAGTGAACAATATGTACAATATGCAACAGCCCTGGTCTTGGAGAGAAGGCAAGATAGCATGTTCAGATGGCACCATATGGCACTTCAGAGCAGAGAGAGGCTCTAGAGCCACTCCCTGGTCTTGAATCCTGGTTCACTAGCTGCCTGACCTTGAGTAAGTTTCTTGATCTCTCTGTTCCTTGGTTTTTCCATCCATAAATGAGCAAAATTAAGTACCTACCTCAAAAGGCTATTATAAGAACTGAGTTAATATTTGGCACATAGTAATCACCATTTGATCCACACAGTTGAATGCCTTTGCGTAGTCAAATAATCCAAGAATTTGGGCTATGTGAAGAAGAATGCGGCATCAGGATTGGAAAAAGACTCATTAACAACCTGCAATATGCAGATGACACAACCTTGCTTGTGGAAAGCAAAGAGGACTTGAAGCACGTAGTGATGAAGATCAAAGACTACAGCCTTCATTATGGACTACACCTCAACATAAAGAAAACAAAAATTCTCACAATCAGACCAATAAGCAACATCACAATAAACAGAGAAAAAATTGAAGTTGTCAAGGAGTTCATTTTACTTGACTCCACAGTCAATTCCCACGGAAGCAGCAGTCAAGAAATCAAAAACATATTGCATTAGGCAAATCCGCTATGAACAACCTCTTTAAATTGTTAAAAGCAAAGGTGTCACCTAAAGGACGAAGGTATGCCTGACCCAAGCCATGGTATTTTCAATCGCCTCATATTCATGCGAGAGCTGGACAATGAATAAGGAAGACCAAAGAATTGATACCTTTGAATTATCGTATTGGTGAAGAATATTGAATATACCATGGACTGCCAGAAGAACAAACAAATCTGTCTTGGAAGAACAGCCAGAATGCTCCTTAGAAGCGAGGATGGCGATACTTAGTCTCATGTACTTTGGACACATTATCAGGAGGGACCAGATCCTGGAGAAGACATCATACTTGATAAAGTAGAGGGTCAGCGAAAACGAGGAAGAACCTCAACGAAATGGACTGACACATGTCTGCAACAATGGGCTCAAACGTAGCAACTATTATGAAGACCAAGCAGTGTTTCATTCTGTTGTACATAGAGTCATTATGAGTCAGAATCAACTCGACAGCACCTAACAGCAACAACAAAAATCTCCATTTACATAAGTGTTCATTAAATGAAAGAAATAAAACTATAGGATGAGTAGCAATGTTTTCTCTGTGAGTATGAGGCAAAGTCATTGCTGAAAGGCAACCAAACTTTCAGAAGGAATTTCTACAGAAAACTTTAAAAGGTTACAGGGTCATCTTAGAAAGAATGATACCTTTAGGACAAAAACTGATGCCACCTATGAATATTCCCAAGTCTGAAAGACCTCAGCAACGTCTCTCTGCAGCACAATCCCGATCCAAATTCCAACAGTATTTTTTAATGAGATGAAGAAATAAATCACCAACTTCATATGGAAAGGGAAGAGGCCCCGAATAAATAAAGCATTACTCAAGAAGAAGAACAAAGTGGGAGGCCTCACACTATCTGACTTTAGAACTTATTATTCCGCCACGATAGTCAAAACAGCGTGGTAGAGGTACAACAACAGATACATAGACCAATGGAACAGAATTGAGAATCCAGACGTAAATTCATCCACCTATGAAAAGCTGATATTTGACAAATGCCCAAAGTCCATTAATAGGGGAAAAGGCAGTCTCTTTAACAAATGGTGCTGGCATAACTGGGTATCCATCTGCAAAAAACTGAAACAAGATCCGTACCTCACACCATGCACAAAAACTAACTCAAAATGGATCAAAGACCTAAACATAAAATCGAAAATGATAAAGATCATGGAAGAAAAAATAGGGACAACATGGCATAAACAGAATACAAACCATAAGTAGCAATGCACAAGCACCAGAAGAGAAACTAGATAACTGGGAGCTCCTAAAAATCAAACACTTATGCTCATCAAAAGACTTCATCAAAAGAGTCAAAAGACAACCTACAGACTGAGAAAAATTTTTGGCTACGACAAATCTGATCAGTGTCTAATCTCTAAAATCTACAGGATACTGCAAAACCTCA
>NW_004443943.1:472099-532917 GCF_000243295.1 Trichechus manatus latirostris
TGGGGTTGTTAACCAATGTCATAAAACAATATGTGTACTACTGTTTCATGAGAAACTATTTGTTCAGTAAGCCTTCGCCTGAAGTACAATTAAAAAAAAAATAAATAAATAAAGTATTTTTTAAAAAATCTAGAAATAGAAGTATCATAACATCCAGCAATCCCAGTCCTTGGAATATATCCTAGAGAATTAAGAGCCGTCACACGAATAGATATATACACACCCATGTTCATTGCAGCATTGTTCACAGTAGCAAAAAGATGGAAACAACCTAGGTGCCCATCAATGGACGAATGGATAAACAAATTATGGTATATCCACACAATGGAATACTACGCAATGATAAAGAACAACAATGAATCCATGAAACATCTTATAATATGGAGGAATCTGGAAGGTATTATGCTGAGTAAACTTAGTCACAAAAGGACAAGTATTGTATAAGACCACTATTATAAGAACCCAAGAAAAGGTTTAAACAGAAGAAAACATTCTTTGATGGTTACGAGGGTAGGGAGGGAGAGGGGTATTCACTAACTAGAAAGTAGACAAGAATTATCTTAGGTGAAGGGAAGGACGGCATACACTACAGGGGAAGTCAGCACAACTGGACTAAACCAAAGCTAAGAAGCTTCCTGAACACAACTAAACACTTCAAGGGACAGAGTAGCAGGGGCGGCGGTCTGGGGACCATGCTTTCAGGGGCCATCTAGGTCAATTGGCATAACCAAGTTTTTAAAGAAAATGTTCTGCATCCCACTTTGGTGAGTGGCATCTGGGGTCTTAAAAGCTAGCGAGCAGCCATCTAACACGCATCAGTTGGTCCCATCCCACCTGGAGCAAAGGAGAATGAAGAACACTATGGAACACAATGAAATTATTAGCCCAAGAGACAGAAAGGGCCACATAAACCAGAGACTTTATCAGTCTGAGACCAGAAGAACTACATGGTGCCCAGCTACCACAATGACCGCCCTGACAGGGAACACAACAGAAAGTCCCTGACAGAGCAGGAGAAAAGTGGAGTGCAGAACACAAACTCTGGTAAAAAAAAACAGACTTAATGGTTTGATTGAGATTGGAGGGACCCTGGAAGATGTGGCCCCTGGGCTCTCTGTTAGCCCAAAACTAAAACCATTCCCGAGGCCAACTCTTCAGACAAAGATTAGACAGGACTATGGGACATAAAATGATACTCGTGAAGAGAGTGCTTCTTAGCTCATGTAGATACATGAGTCTATATGGGCAGCTCCTGTCCGGAGGTGAGATGAGAAGGCAGAGAGGGTCAGGAGCTGGCTGAATGGACATGGGAAATCTGGGGTGGAAAGGAAGAGTGTGCTGTCACAGTATAGGGAGAGCAAGTAGGTCACATAACAATGTGTGTATAAATTTTTGTATTAGAGACTAACTTGAATTGTAAATTTTCACTTAAAGCAGAACAATTAAAAAAAAAATCTCTCTGCAGCAACATGACTTTCCATGATATTCTGCCTTGTAGCTACTGTTTGATGAGGAACATCTTCAGCTGCAGCTGCTACAAGGAAAGTTGAGGTCAGTAGGCAGTCAAAATTTAGAGCAACATCACCGTTCCCCGTCTCCCAGTCACCTAAATTCAGATGGTGAACAGATTCATGCTCCTTTTAAAAACACTCATCTCACTCAAATATGTTTCTCAGCAGGAAGTTTCTACCTGCTGCTTGAATGCTCAGAGGATTAAGAAGATTGTATGCATACACTAATGGCTACATTTACTCAACAGTTATGGGAGAAATGAATATTTCAACACAAAACAACACTTCCACCTTCCTATTACTGATTCAATTATTCCCACACCAAAGCGCACTCCCCACAAGGAAAGATGACTTTATTACCTTCTGATCTATCTTAACAAAAGGAGGGCCAAGGCTACTAACTGAAAAGCTGGTGGTTCAAACCCGCTCAGCAGCTCCACAGGAGAGAGACTTGGCAATCTTTCCAGGAAAGATTACAGCCTAGAAAACCCTATGGGGCAGTTCTACTCTGTTACATGGGGTCGCTAATAGTCAGAATTGACTCGACAGCACCTAACAACAGGGCAACAGGTAAATACATATACTTACTTGTTGTCATCAAGTCAGTTCCGACTCACGGTGACTCCACATAGTGTCAGAGTAGAACTGTGCTCCATAGGGTTTTCAGTGGCTGATTTTTTCAGTAGATCATCAGGCCTTTCTTCTGAGGCACCTCTGGGTGGACTCAAACTACCAACCATTCAGTTAGCATCTGAGCACGTTAACCATCTGCATCACTATTGAACCTACCCTCATCTGCTTGCCAAAAAGCCTTTTCTCTAGCACCAAGACAGCTTTAAAAAATAAAATAAAATAAAAGAGTCCTGGCTGCCAGTATAATCTGCAGTGACCTAAAGCCTCTACAAGACATTGGTGACATTCATAGCAGAGAATACCTGATCTAGTAAATCCTAAAAACTAAGCCAGACTCAAGTCAATGCTACAGTTTGTGGCACTTAATTCCCCACTCTTATGTTCTCTTTGAAAAGGTCCCTTTTTTTCCGTCTTAATTTTCATATCAAACGTAAGATTCAAATTCCGGGAATAGAACTAACTTCAGGAGTAAGTATGGTATAAGCATTTTAGAGGCTGTATCAGTCAAGGTTCAACACAGAAAGTAGAAACCACTGTAGGTGTTTTGAGCAGGACGGGATTTAATGCAGGGAGATCAGAGTTTGCAAATTTGATGGAAGGGCTAAAGGAGCAGGTTCTAAGCTAGAACTCAGTGAATGACTCCCAGAGTAATACAAAACTAACACACCTCTGAGGCTGCCATTGGAAATATAAATACAAAATTATATCCCTGTAGCTGGAGCCCAAGAATCAGGAAGCAGGATCAAGAAGTCACTGCTGCCATAACTGCCTCTTGATACTCATGAAGCTGGAGATTAGACACTGCAATACTGACGCAAAAGCAACTCATCCTTGCCCAACTTTGCTTGACAGCAGAAGCCGACAAAGGGGGCAGGCGAGTGGCCTCCTCCTTCCTTCCATCTTCCATATCCTGGCACAAGTACATCTAATTGAAAGAATCTATTTCACTTCCAGAGCCCTAGTTGCAAAGCAATATTGGAAATGTAATTTTTTGTTTTCTAACCTCTTCATGAAGGAAGGTGAAATGGAGATCAAGCAAGGCAACCAACAGAATCTGCCACCTGACTTCCATAAAACTCCCAAAGTATTCAAAAAAAAAAGAAGCTCCCAAAATATATTCACTACCCTAGTTCTAAAATATATGAAAATCTACTGTTAGGGAGGATTCCTTCAGGTTAAGCCTTAATCTTTCCATGAGCCATAGGAACCACTCCTGGAACAAGTATAACTTTAAGCTTTTATCATTTTAATGTGAATTAATGTATTTAACTACTTACCGGAGTCTGGAAGGTGCCAAGGTGGCAATCTTTGCACAGGGGAAGAGGAGACACCTAGAACAGAGGGAGACCAAGTGTGGGTGTAGAGAGGGGGCAGGGATTGGGCACTAAAGACACAGTTCACCTTCTTCACAATTGAGGATTAAGCCAGCGTGGCAGAAATGCACTGTCTCATGGAGGCGCTTGGATTCACCAGGAGCAGGAGTGAGAGACAAGAATCAGTGCACCCAATCAGGGATACTCTCTACCCAGTTCTGAACCACAGAAACGCCACCCAATTTTTCACACTAGGATTGTGTAGGTGCAGATGACATTTTCACAAAAACACAGGGTGGGTCCCAATCATCAATGCCAGCAGCCCCAAACTTGAGACCTGCAGGACAAACCCACCCTCTGATAAGATTTCTTTTCCCAGGCCGAGTTTTGTTTAGGAACTCTAATTTGATTGTCTTTAGGTAGGACGTGGCAGTCCAGGGGTGGTATAAATGGTTAACGTGCTTGGCTGCTAATCAAAAAGTTGGAGGTTGGAGTCCACCCAGAGGTGCCTCAGAAGAAAGACCCGCCCCACCAATCTACTTCTTAAAAAATCATCCATTAAAAACCCTATGGAGCAGAGTTCTGCTCTGACTCATATGGGGTTGCCATAACTTGGAATCAACTCTATAGCAACTGGTATAGTATGGTATAGGTAGGACATGAAACCACACTCCCTACCTTTCTCTATTCTTTTTTATCCAGCAGTTTCCCATGTTAACATTACTGTATTCATTTCCTAGGGCCGACGTAACAAATCACTTAAGCCACAAACACAGCTTAAAACAATAGAAATTTATTCTCTCACAGTACAAGAGGGCAGAAGTCTGAAATCAAGTTGTAAGTAGGGTTCATTCTTTCTGGAGGCTCTGAGGGAGGAACCATCCCATGGTTTTCTCTTAGCTTCTGGTGGTTGCCAGCAATCCTTGGTGTTTCTCAGAGTGTAGACGCATCACTCCAATCTCTGCTTCCATTTTCACATGGACTTCTTCGTTGTATGTCCCTTTCTGCCTCTTATAAGGAAACTTTCTTTAGATTTAGGACCCCACCCTAATCCAGCAGGATCTCATCTTTGATTCCTACCTTAACTGCATCTGCAAACACCCTGTTTCCAAGCAAGATCTTATTCCGAGGTCCCGGTGGACGTGAATCTTTGGGAGACACTATTCAACCCATCAGAGCCCTGGTGGTGTAGTGGTTAAGAGCTCAGCTGCTAACCAAAAGGTTGGCAGTTCAAATCCACCAGCTGCTCCTTGGAAACCCTATGGGGCAGTTCTACTCTGTCCTATAGGGTCACTATGAGTTGGAACCGACTTGATGGCACCTATCAACAACAACATTCAACCCATCAGAGTTCCTGGGTGGTGCAAATGGTTAATGCACATGGCAGCTAGCCAAAAGGTTGGCAGTTCAAGTCTACCCACAGGCACCTTGGGAGAAAGCCCTGGTGATCTCCTGAAAAATCAGCCGTTGAAAACCCTGTGGAGCACCGTTCTACTCTGACACACTTAAGGTCGCCATGAGTCAGAGTAAACTCAATGGCAACTGGTTTTATTCAAGTTATAATCACCTTCCTGGCCATCCCTGGTCTGTCCTTTTTTTCTTCTTAAGGTATAACTGAGAGTCAAGAGTCAATGAGGATAAATAAAGTCATCATCAAGCCCAATGGATAAGTGTAGAATTATAAATGGGAGACATAGCCAAGAATGAGAAACCAAAAGGATTGGGTCAGAGCAGGAGTTTCCACTCAGACTGTCATGAACACCATTTCACTCCTGGCTATTACGGACCAGAGGGGAGTGGTACCTGGCTGCATCATTCTGGCTTAGAGACACAGAGACCCCATGAACCCTTAGCATCTGGGAGAGAACATTCCACAGATCAGGAAAGGCTCTCAGAGGTCTTGAATCATTGCCAACTAAAACGACTCAGTTTTTCTCTCACTTCTAATAGCCCACTTTGGCAACTGGCCAGGAGCCTGAGAATCTGTCCCGCCTAATGGGTAGATGAGGCCCAGGCCCGTTCACCTAGCGGCCTCATATTAAGTTGTCTGTGAGGCTGGGGCAAACCCCCAAGGCAAGCCACAGTAATTATCCAGACTGGCTGCTGTCTGCCTGGACTCCTCATAGGCTCATCCTGATCCCAGGGAACTATAAACCAGTTAACAGCTCAACTCTAATTAATAAACTCCTTAATGAAGATACAAATGCTCACATTTTTATCCTTTAGGATGTACTTTGGGCTCTTTTTCCCTTAAACAGCTTAACTGATGTCTCTACTTCCTCCTTTTTCAACTCCCCTTTCATGTTTGTTTCTAGTCTCTAAATAACAGCCACCGTCTGTCTTGGCTCTTTAAATCCATATCGTTCAAGGCCCCCTGCTATCTGTTCCTTATCTTTCGCAGTATTTCTTGTGATCCTAGAAGCTCCATTGTCAAGCTGTAAGGAACAGGAAAACCTGCTGAGGTTTTCAAGCAGAAAGGGCAGGGGCTGTGTGACTATCTACATATATGGAAACCAGAATAAATGCTATGATATTTGAAAAAGACAAATAAGGTCATGGCCTTTAAGAGAAAATCAAAGAAAGGTGACCGGCAACCACCATTGCACCCCACTGTTCTCCACCAAGGTGCGGGATGTCTGAAAGGTTATACATGAATATCTGGAATTCTTCATTTGGCAGACATTAAGAGTTTATTTTAACTTACTTACTCCCCAATCTTTTTTTATATTATGTGAAACCTAGATGGCGCAGTTTGCGCTTGACTGCTAACCTACAGGTTGGTAGTTCAAACCCACCCAGCAGTACTTCGAAGGAAAATGTCTGGCAATCTGCTTCTGTTATGATTACAACCAAGAAAACCCTATGCAGCAGTTCTATGCTGACACACATGGAATTGATTCAATGGCAACTAACAACAACAATTTCAAACATATACCAAAGTAAAGAGAATACTATCACGACCTCCACGCACCCATCACTTAACTTCACCAAATATCAACATGTGGCCAATCTTATGTCATACATTTTCCACCATCTTGGATTAATTTGAAGTAAATCTCAGATACCTTATCATTTCATGACTTCTTAACAAGAATTTGTATAAGATTTAAGACCTTGTACGGACGTCCTCTAAGCATCAGCCTGAGTGTGTGGCTCTGGAGTTATATACAACTAGGTCTGTATATCAGCTGAACCATTTAGTAGCTGTGTGACTTTGGAAAGTTTCTTAAGGTCTCTAAGTCTCAGTTCTTCATCTGTAAAGAAAGGGTAATTGTGCCTACCTCTTTGGATTATTGGAAGATTAAACGAGATAATGCAAGGAGAACTGCAAGGAGATAATGCAAGCGCTCAGTAAATATTCAGTTTTGTGGTTATTACTGTGACCTGAGAATTTGAAGGGAAAGAACTACATCTTCTAAGAAAGTCCCAAGTTTCATGAGATTATTCTTTTAACAAGGTCGTGTATCATCCTGCTCTTTAATGTTCCAGTGCCTACTGGACAAAGGAAAGCTCCCCCCTTTGTTAAAAACTTTTTGGATAACTGATTTCTGGGTGTGTTCTTCTTGGCCTCTGGTACAGCTCAAACTCACGTTGACAGCTTCTCATTGCCCTGATATGAACCAGAGGCAGAAAGTGAGTTTGATTGAGACCTACATTTTGTTTTGTTTTGGTTTTCTCCCACGGAGAATGGGAGAAACTATAGTTCCAGGCCTTGTAGTTTATTTCCTGCAGCTAATTGTCCTTGGCCTTTTACTATCTTTATGACATTTGTTTGGATCTGTGTTATCAGACATGTTGAAGGTTCTTTTCTGCTTTTCCATAGTGGACTTCATTGCGCTTTCCAAACTGACAGAGACAGTCTAGATGTTCACCTAGCCAGGTTCGTCTTTCTGCATATACTGGTGGATGAACTGTATTTCCCACCCTCCCTTGCATTTAGGTGGAGGCTTGTGACAAAGTCTCATCAATGGTATATTTAAGGATAATGGGCTTTGCAAAGCAGGCAGGACACTAAGATGTTGTAAGTCTGCTGGCTTATCCTCAGATCTTCTGGGACTATTGTGGGTTATATCCCTAATGTACTCCTGGATATGGAAAATGAGCACACTGTGATATCAGTAGGTTATAGATTTCTGAGGAGGCTACAGGGATGTCCAGGAGGTTCTATGAGCTTGAAGTAAAAGAGGACCAGGATAATGTTAGAGAGTTTGCATTATTTTGAAAGCAAGATTTTGCTTACGACAAAATGCTTCTAGTCTGATGTCCTGAAACCCACTTACAAGTGATGGTCATGATCCCTCTACGTCTGGGTAAAGCTGGATGCTTAAGATCAGGAGAGACTTGCAATAACCGTGCAGTCTCCGCCCTGATATTCTCATGGATCTGGGTGGCAAAGGGTCACTCATACTCTCAAAGGCAGTCACTGGGAGCAAAGAAAGCCTGGCACCTAGAGTGCAGTCTGCACACTTACTAAGTCTTAGGAGAGGGTATAAAAGAAAGGAATTCCTTCATAGTTACACAGCTAAAGAAAATTAATACACTCTCTGAAGGCTTCTTTAATTCACTGTGATCGAGAACAAGATTGATTCTTGAATCTGGGATGGAAAAGGGCCAGGGAAGGGTCAAATGGTTCCAGCTGTAAAGCAGAACACGAACTCAAGGAGTGAGACAGGTGATTAAGGACCTCTTCACATAAAGCCAATTTATAAGGTAAAGCTTGGGGCAGGGGCTGGGAATGTATAGGATGATCTAACCCATCGAACAGTTTTTGGTCATCGTGGTGTTTAAATTTGAAGTAGTAATAATCAAATTCACCACGTGTCTCATCACTCCTTACTGCATCATGCCTGGTAGTCTCACTGTAACCCTCCTGCTGGCTGCCCAGGATGGTTGCCATGCTGACCTAGATGTCTGTGAGGCTTTCTGTGTTTTGCTTTCATCCATATACCTTCTGACCTCAAGCTGCATGCCACTTTGGGGATTTTATGATTGACTAGCTTGCACAATAGTTGATGTTGTATGTGTATCCTCTAAACACCCTCTGCCAGGAAGCCTTCTCTGGCTGCTTTCCCTGAAGCTTGAGCCAAGCCCTCAACGGTAGAAAACACACAGAATGTATTCATTAATTTAGTTAAAGTTCACCGTATTCCTAAGGAGTATGACATAACTTTCAAAAATACAAAAGGATTTTTAAAAAATTAATAAGCAAGAAATTTGAGTGAGAAAAAATGATAAATAAAAATAAATGGAAGAAAACTAAATAAAGCAAGCTGAGGTTGGAGATGAATACAAAATATTGCCACAAAATTTTGCTAGAAGTGAGCTACAAAATCTGACTCAGATTTCTAGCTACCAAAGCAGAGAGAGAGAACAATCAATTAAGTGAACCATGGTGTCCCCGTATTTGCTTGCTTGTTTGTTTTTAAAGGACACCTATTCCTGGTACTGTCATCTGAGGAATGTCTTCCTTTGGTCATCATTGAGAAAAGTCATTCAGAGATTAATAAGCAGCTTAGAGGGAAGTCTCTAATTTTGAACATCTGCAAAATATCCTGTTTGCCCCATTTATTAGCATAACAGATGCACTCTTCAGGGTCATTTAACCACCAGAATGAGTAAACACAATGGCAGAGTTTGGGGAGGGAGAAGCAAGGAGTGGGGATGAGAGAACATCAAACAGAAAAAAAATCACTCACAAAGAAGTGGTCAGTGAGTGCCAAGCAATGGAGCCCAAGAATATGGAAAGAAACAGGCAGCAGCTAGCAGGCAAGGCCCCAGCTTGGAAGAAGAGAAGACTGTGGAAAAGGCAGAGAAGATCTTCAAGTCACAGACATTAATAAGAGGAAAAGGCACAGAGTCAGGAAATAGAATGTAGAAGCATATGGAAATGTGCCCATGAGAGGGCCCTTGTGGTTAGTTGCCTTCAAGTCAATGCCGACTCCTGGCAACCCCATGTGTGCACAGTAGAATCCCTCCCAGGCCTGTCTTCTGAGGCTCCTCTGGGTGGGTTCAAACTGCCAACCTTTCTGTTAGCAGCCAAGCGCTTAACCGTTTCACCACCAGGGCTCTTTTCAATCAGGTTTTGGACCTCCAAACCCCACAGAATGGGAAAGGCAGAGGAAGGCTGTGTAATGCAAATTACCCAACAGCAAAGACACTCAGGGTGCCTGTAATTCAAGTTCATTGCTCTCTATTTAATACAGTGATAGATCTATATATGTATGTATAATACAATAAAGACAGCACGCATGGAATCTAATCCCTTCCTGGTAGTCCACAGCAGGAGGTCATTGCGAGGCTGCCCAGCCCTACCCAGGGCCATGTGCCCTGAACAAAAGCTGCCCAAGGGACAAATGTGCTTGCCTTGAGCCAGGACCCTCTGCAGTTTCTCTGCTGGATGCTTCCACCCTGCCCTGAGGGCAGTTCTTATTGGACTCTGGTGCAGGTCCTATTTCACAAATCAGAGTTTAAACCTTCATAAGAGGGTATCGATTTGTGCTATCAAAGTGGTGAGATTCCAAAGCTGGGGAGCTGAGGGAGTCTGGTCCTTTTAATCAATATTTTCTCACTCATTAAAGCAGATATCTGATTCAACTTTTGATTTTAAGCCAGACTCGGAGACTGAGAATCAGTGTTTTGATGGCATAGCCTTTCCTGGGCACCAAAAACCTGCTCATTTCTTCAACATCACCATCTCTGCTCTTCTTTCTGCTTCTCACTATTCCTTTCTCTCTCCTCGCTTTCCTAGCCTTGATGTTTAAGTTCAAGTCCAGCAGACATCTACTTTCTGCAACTTTACTACTCCCTCAGAGAGATCCAAAGGGCAACACTTCCCTCCGATTCAGAGCTAAAGCTATCCAGCACTCAGGGTTCAATTGCTCTGGGATGAATGCACCATCCCAGAGGATAATTTCTGCCTTAATAGATTGCTTTAGTCATCCTATTTAGACTGGAGCAGCTTAGACTTAAAGATTACAACAGATAAAGAGCAGTGAATCATATTAACAAACGTTAGAAAGGATAGTTCATAAGCGTCACAGCCCAAATGCCCCTCTGGGAGTAAACTTAATCTAACCTTCTTCTCAAACCTCCTGCCCATTTAGGCAGCACTGCATGGTGCAAAGAACACAGGATTTATAGTTGTTCCTACTTCGTTTGAAACTGCAGCTCAGCCACTCTCTAGAAGTGTAAAATTAGGGGAATAATTGAACTCTGAGCTCGTTTTTCTAATCTATAAAATAGAGAAAATAATCACTGCTACTTGAGGTTGGTATGGAAATTAAATAAAATAGGATAGATAGGTAGGTAGGTAGATAGATGATAGATAGATAGATAAAAGGGTGGATGGATGGATGGATGGATGGATGGACTAGCAGGTGGGTGGATGGATGGATGGATAGATGGATGGACGGACTAGCAGGTGGGTGGATGGATGGATGGATGGATGGATGGATGGATGGCCTAGCAGGTGGGTGGATGGATGGATGGATGGATGGATGGACTAGCAGGTGGGTGGATGGATGGATGGATGCAGTGCTTCACATAATCACTGGTACATAGCAGGTTCTTAATGTTATTCTTTTCCTTTGTCTTTCTCTCAATTCCATCCCTCTTCCCCACCACTCCCTCTATCTGTTTCTACCTCTTTCTCCATTTTCTCTCCTCTTTTCATTGATTTACTTTAGGTTCTTCTCAGTGGCATCGCTAGAGGGGTACAGGGGGTGCAGACCGCACCGGGTGACACTGTCAGGAGGGGTGACATCAAAATGACTGTCTATAAAATTTTTGTGCAGTGTTTCAGCAGAAATTGTATCATTTTTTATAAAAATATCCCTGTAGTTAGTTACAAAAACGAAAACATTTTTCATAAGCCCAGCTTACATGTATCGATATACCTAAGAGGCTAAAACTCTATGCTAATTTACTTTTTGAACCTTCTAATGAGCTCTGGTCAGAGCTGTCATTATTACCCAATTACAGTGACACTTTGAATCACACAGCTTCGTCTGCATGCGCTACAAGCACACACTGTTGTTTTCATTGCTGTTGGTGTTTTTATAGTCACTGCATTTGTCAAATTTTCTGGTGTTTTAGCTACGATATTGTAGTAATTCGTATTTGTGAACCTATATCAATAACTTTTTTGAGAATGAAGGAATAATTAAGGCAAAGAAGGAGAAAAATCAAAAAAGTCTTCCGCTCATTTACTACTAATGTAGTACCTGATAATGTTCTAATTCAATGTAGAAAGACTTTATAATTTTGTTGTTAGTATTCATATAATCTAAAAAAATATTACATTTAAGCAATTTACAACTATGTTTATCACATATTATTCTATTATTTAAATTGATTAAAAACGTTACTAAGGATTCTGTATGGTCAGGTAAGGTAGGAGGTCCATGGTGGAGGGGGGTGACACTATGAGTTACTACACTGGGAAACACCAACCCTCGTGACACCACTGGCTCTTCTACCTCTCACCAGCTCTGTTAACAAACTTAAAAACGTAGACTTTCAGCACCAGGAAAGATGTAACAGAGTGTCTCCACTTCCAGTTAAATGACTAGCCACAAGTCCCAGCTTCTCACCGGTGGATCCACAGGCAGCTCTAAGGATTCCTGACTCCCAAAGTCTCACATCCTAGTATTTCTCTCTTTCAAAGTTGAACTTCTTGGAAATGGCAGCTCCCTAGAATTTCAGTAAATTCCCCGAGAACCACCCCAATAGTAACACGGAAAGAATTACTGAGGCCAGGGATGTGTCCAAAAAGAATTTATTTTACTGATTTTAGAAAAAAGCTAATTAATACAGTTCTCACTTACAGCTCTAATATGGCGTTTTCATTTCGGTGAAGCTGTTTCAAACCTGAAGCTGTTGCAAACTTGAGCTATCAGATAGCTTTATTCTCCCATCTAGTGTCAACTGGTGTGCTAAAGACAGCTCATACTAGATCACGAGAGCCAGTTCCTAGCATCTCTTTCCAACTCTATGTTCAGTGATATCATCTTGGCAACTTGAAATTGGCCATGGTGGGAGTATTTACACCACAAAAATTGGCAACCGCTACAAATTATTATTATTTTTTAATCAGAGAGACAGTTGTTAAATATTCACCAGCACACCATTGGATAAAGTTTCCACACATAGAGAGTTCTCCTTTCATTTGATAGATAGATAGATTAAAAACAACTCATTGCTATCGAGTCGATTCTGACTCATAGCGATCCTGTAGGACAGAGTAGAACTGCCCCACAGGGTTTCCAAGGAGTAGCTGGTAGATTCAAACTGCTGGCCTTTTGGTTAGCAGCTGAGCTCTTTAACTACTGCGCCACCAGGCCTCCTGGATGGACAGACGGACTGGCGGGCGGGCGGGCGGACGGACGGGCGTTTGACATGACTTTGACACTATTCCTAGATAAGCTCCCCTTTGCTTTAAGAAAGTTTTAGGTTTATTTTTACAATAATGTTTTCCTACAGAAAACTATAAGCTTCTCTCTGTGTGCACATAGTATTGAGTTTAGACCCTTAGAAATCTATTTCTTTAAAGTATGGAGATTTCTTCCATTTACCTGCCTGTTATCTGCTGGTCTTGACAAAGGCTCTATTAACACTCAATCATGTAAATCTGCTCTGCTTTTTCTGTTAGAAGATGAAGGTGCCTGCTGGGCCGTTGGCACATCTGCATTAGTTTTGTCCTGGTGATTTAAATAGAAAGTGTAAGATTGTGAGAATTTTAGCCCTCAAGAAGCTGAATTAGTTGCTATTGGCATAATTCAGCATTTCATTGTTCAGGTCCACATTCAAATAGAGCTCCTTTTCTTCAAATATAATACTGTGCTGGTTTACAGTGGGCTCTGAAGCCAGGCTGCCTGGGATCAAAACCCAATGCCCCTACTTTCTAGCAAGTTCCTTAACCTCTCTGTGCTTCAGTTGTAAAATGAGCAGAATAACAGTACCCACCTCACTGAGTTGTTAGAAGGATTAAATGAGTAATGCATATCAAGTGCCTAGAACAGTGGCTGGCACACAGTAAGTACTCAATAAATGTCAACTATTGGGCAAAAGGAGCCCTGGTAGCAAGGTGGTTAAGACCTCTTGGTTAACCTCTTGGTTAGCAGTTCAAATCCACCAGCCATTGCTTGGAAACCCTACAGGGCAGTTCTACTCTGTCCTGTAGGGTCGCTATGAGTCAAAATCAACTCGTCAGCAGTGGGATTGGTTTTTGGTTTTTATTAGGCAAGAACGAGGATAGAAAGTTTATTGCAAGGTAAGATATTCAAGCAAAAAAGGCCTGGCAATCTACTTCCAAAATCAGCCAGTGAAAACCCTATAGATGACAACAGTCCAATCCACAACCAATCATGACGATGACGCAGGACCAGGCAGCCTTTCATTCTGTTGTGCGTGGGGTTGCCAAGAGTCGAGGACCAGCTCAAGGACAACTAAAGAACAATAAATCTCCTAAGACTGATGCGGGACCATGCGTGCAAAGTGAGAAAAGGTGTGTAAAGCAGTTAGTACAGTGCCTGAAACGGAAGTACCCAGTAGTGGTGGTGGGAGTAGCAGTGGTGGTGATATTACTATCTGAAATAAAATGAGGGGGATCATTGTCTTACACCCCATTCTCCCCCACATGTCTATTGCAGCCTCCATACTTCTTCAGCTTTTTTCTACTGAAATTCAAAACACTTTAGTATCACCTATTCTGCAATTTTACCCACGTAACTGGCAAGGCATTGCCCGTGCCCTGGCGCTTCAGAACTGTTCGAATTTGCTGATCTGAACAGTGATGCCATCCTGGCACCTCCAAAGAATAAAAGGCTTCCCTAATTCCCTGCCAAGCCACATCCTCCATTTGCTTGAAACTCATCCAGATTCGGTCCTGCATTAGGAAACACACGAGTGCCCCCCAGGAGAATTTAAATACTTGGCAAGGCCCTGAGCAATTAAACTTTGGTGGACTACTTTATAAATAGAAAAAGGAGAGGAGAGAGAAAGAGTCATAGAGAGGGAAAGAGGGAAACAAGATACAAATTTATATAGCTCCGCTGGGTTTGGAGGAGAGGGGAATGCGTCTACTCATTATGTGCTTCCATTTGGAAGGAAGTCAAATGTTTTCATTGGAAAGCAAGCATAAAGCTTTCATGATTTAGTACACAGGCAAACTCATCAATCAAGGCAAGGGAACCCCCATCCTAGATGGATGAAACTGCATCTTATGTAGCTCAGCTGTCAGAAATCTAGTCTGGTCTGATTACAAGAGGCAGGCAGGGTGATAAATTTTGGGTCTTCCTGGCCTAAAAGTTCCAGTTAGAAAAGCATGTCTCCTATCTGGCCCTCTTCTACCATTCTTCCGTAATAATGAGACCCCTGAACAGGGGTTGGACTGAGCTTCCTCTTTGATGGTTGGCTCATCCCCTAAAGATTCCTACCCCTGGCCGAGAAACCAGGACCCTGAAAAAGACCCTGTGGTCTTTTCTAGTATTTATGAAGTACCAGCAGCAGCTCAGGCATCCAGACCAAAGGCAGTTTTTTGAGACAACACGTATCTGTTGAACATTTTACTTGTGCAGGCACCCATGCCAGGCATTGTGGAAAATACAAAGCCTGTTAAGTTCAGTCCCACTTTTTTAGAGGTTCACAGTCTAGGTAAGGATTCAAATCTTGGTTGTCAACCTTGAAGTTATGGTATTTTTCCCTTTAAATATCTATGTAGATATGGCAATAAAACATGATAATTAAGCTCAGTTTTTCCATTGCCATTAGCTGGGGTTCCTAAACCTGCCTGCACATTACAATCACTTGAAGGTATGTTAAAAAAAAAAAAAAAAAAAAGACTGATATCTAGGAAATGAGCTCAGAGATTCCGATTAAAAAAGTCTGGGGTGGGTCCTAAGGATTAGCAATTTTTTAGACATTTTTCAGGGAATTCTAATAAATGCCCAAGACTGAGAATTGATTCATATTGAAGGATGGGATATCTATGTTCCGCTCTCTGAGAGGAAATTGTCAAATCCTTTTGCTTCCCGTATGATCTCCTCCACCTCTTCCCCTCCAGTTGATTCAACATCCTGATGCCAAATGGATCTGCTCAGATGATATCATCCCTCTTCTCTGAGACCGTCTATAACCCCCACTTTGTGAAGAATAGTGTTCCATATTCTTAGCTGATGAAATAGGCTGTCTGCACTGTGGCCCAGGCTGAATGGTGTTGTTGTTAGCTGCCATCAAAGGAAGCATATTGCCACACCCTACTTCCAAGGTACCTCTGGGTGCGTTTGAACCACCAGCCTTTCAGTTAGTAGTCCAGCACTTAACCATTTGGTGATGCAGCCTCATGTCCCTCTTCTCCTTTGTATGACCCCTCCACTCCTGCTTAGCTGGTCTGCCCACCATAACCAGGTTCTTCTTATTCTCTGATGCAAAGCAACTCAGCTCTCACTAGCCTTCCTCTTCAACTCACCTTTGTACATCCAGGAGCTTTTACTACTCACTTCTCATTTCTCTTTCTTTGTTCAGGCTCTTGTGTTCTTAAGGGTCCCTGAACTACCCAAAATGCTGCAGCAATCACTTTTTCCTTTGGGTCAGGAATTCCTCCAGACCTTGCCTTCCTTCAGCATGCTTGAACTCCCTCTCTCGTTGTCTCTCCTTTCTTCTAGAATCCCTTGGCCTTGCAGCCCAGCTCCCTCTTCTAGTACAGTGCCTATTTGGATCCAGAGGACAGGCCTCGGACTCCTTAGCCTGGCTTTCTGGTGTTCTCTCTTGGCTCAGCCACCTTGGGCAGAAGAGGCCAAAGCACTGCCCCTCACCCTTCAGGAGAGGCTCCATGAGAACAAGAGTCTTTGTTGTGTTCACTTAGGTGTCCAAAGAATCTAGAACTGTGCTTAGTACTTAGTAGGAACTTGGTGAATATTTGTTGAATGAAGGAATGAATGGGCACATCCATAATGATGAATCATTTCCAGTTTGTAAAGCAAATCCACTTGTGTTGGGGGGAAATCCCTTATTTCCACTGAAAACTATCTACTATGTGATGGGTTATTTAACACAGTCTTAACCACCAGAACCCTGATTAATACTACACAGCATTTGCATTGCCCTTTGTACTTTTCAAAGCATTGTCCCATTTATTATCTCAGTCCATTCTCATAATAATCTAGTTTTCATAATAACAGATGAAAAATGAGGCAGAAAGGTAGCCGGACTTGATCAAAGTCACAGAGCTAGCTAGGAGCAGAGTCAGGATCGGAACTGGGGGCAAGTCTCCATACATGTCGCTGCTGCAATGCTAATGCCATGCCTTATCAAATGCCATGCCTTATCAAATGCCATGCCTTATCAAATGCCATCAGTGCATGTGATCCCCACACAAACCTGCTTACTGCACCTGAGGAGAAGATACAGGAGGTTGATGGGTTTCATTCATGAAAGAAATGTAAAACTTAGCTAATAGGTGCTTTCTCTAGCTACATTTGGGGAAGTCACAAACTAATGCCTGCCAGATCAGAGTAAGGGACACAATTTCCCCTTAAAGAGAGGAGATGTTGGTTGCCGTGTGAAGGATCACTTTTGTGTGGCCTTTGTATCCATGGTCTTACAACTCCTACCCAAGTGATTGGGCAGGACCACGTGATAAAGTAACCATGGCCCACCAAAGGAATTGGTAGATTTGCCATCCCACTGGGCTTGAAATGAGCCACCCCAGAGGCAGGAAAGAGAAGAGCCCACCACCACCAAGGAAGGAGAGACCTGCAGGAGACAGCACAGTGGGCTTCCCGGCCCACAGAGTGAGAAAGCTGAGTGCCTTTGGGCAGAGACTGAGGGCCAGGGAGAGACATGCATGCAAGCATGCCTGGGAAGAGGCTGTCCTGAGGGAAAAACTGTGTTCTTGAGTGTTCCTGAGCCTGAATTGTAACCTGTTACTTCCCTAATAAATCGTGAGTATGGTCTGTGAATTCTGTGTGGCCATTGCAATGAATTATCAAACCCAGCAGAGAAGTAGAGTGCTGTGGGAGGAGCGATTGGTGTCGGAATTAGTAAAGATGGCGGAGGGAGAAGGTATGGTTGAACTCTGCCTCATAGGAATCAGCCTTGGGCTGTTGATGTTGATTCTCTTCCCCCTTGCGAAGTTAGAGGAGGTCAGACACCACCCCCCTGCCATTTTTACACCGGTAAAAAGAAAGAAATGAGAACCAGGTGGTACAATCTCCTTGATTTACAGAGGTGAACCTGAGAGTAAGCTGAGGAGTAGGGCTAGCGAGAGCTGTTTTGCAGAGAATTAGAGGAAACTGGAGTTTCTGTGGGCAGTCCTGGACGGAGGGGCTGAGTAGGGAAGATGTGACAATGAAGGAGGGGAGCCAGCAATATGGCAAATGACCAAACTCAAGCAGTGCCCCTACAAAAACCTTAGTGGCAGGATTTTAGACAATGCCTAATACACTAATACTTTAAGTTACTTGAGTTGCTATGGAATTCAAGGCACTGAGTTCCACATATGAGTAACATCTGCAATGACGTGGTGTAGGACAAAGACAGCATCACAAGAGTGGAATACAGATCTATAATAAAAGCAAGCCAGCAGAAGCAGGGGCATCAACCTAGAGGTCATTGTGACAATGAATTCTCAGAAATCTTGGGGAGGGATTAGACTTACGAGAGGACATGGGAGGAGCAATTTGAATCAATCTTAATTGGATATTAAGGGTAATATGACCCAGCTGGCACCTAGAGTATGCTAGTAAAGAATTCCTAACAACAAAGAGATGAGATAAAGTAGTACAAAGAGGACTAGACTCAAAGCAAAAAGAATTAGGTTTTATTCCAACTGTGATATTAACTAATTGTGTCATCTTAATCTCAACCTCACTGAGTCTAACTTTCCTTCTCTGCAAAATTGAGGCAACTGGAATAGAAGGGTGGTCCTCAGCCCTGGCAGCACATTAGAAATGCCTACGGAACATTTTTACATCTCAATGCCAGGATTCCATCTTGTAGTAATTAAAACAGAATCTCTGCAGATAGAGGCTGAACAGCTTTTTAAAATAGGTTCCCCAGGGATTCTAATGGGCAGCCAGGTTGAGAACCACTAGTCTAGAATTCTCAACAGTGGAATTCAAAGGTTATGGTAATCCGTACACTGGTGCATTAGAATCACCTGAGAAACTTAAAAAGAAAAACATCTGATGGAGCTCATGGATTTATATTTTTAAAATGCACCCCATATGATCCTGATGGTAATCAGGTTTGGAAACCACTGCTCAAGGCTTCCTTCTAGCTCTATAAAGAATATGATTTTAAAATGTTTAGCAGTGGGATTAATCACTTAGGATGCACCTCATGTGGCCCCAACTCCACATTTTGACACTGTAGCTTACCTGTTTGCTTCTTTTGCTTTGTTTTATTAGCTGAAGTGATTCCAGTTCTTTCCGCTATCTACAGCTCCTTCAGAAAGAAATATCCCACAGGATAAATAACTGGCTCCTCACCCAGTGAGCTCCCACTTGGTGCCCGCCCTCAGCAAGGGCCAGCCAGCCAGTCAGTCACAACATGTGACTTCAGTCACGACATGTGACCACAGCTTCTTTCCCTGGCTTTTTCTCCATTATGTCAGCTTTCCCATTGTCTTGAGCGCTATGCCTAGCTGATCACACAACTTTTTCATTTCACTCTAATGTTGTTGTTCTTAGTCCCCGTCTAATGGATTCTGACTCACTCATGGTGAGCAGAGTAGAATCGAGTAGAGTAGTACGCAGAGTAGAACTGCTCCATGGGGTTTTCAGGGCTGTGACCTTTCGGAAGCAGATCACCAGACCTGTCTTCTGAGGCATTTCTGGGTAGGTTCGAACCACCAACCTTTCAGCTAGTAGTTGAGCACTTAACTGTTTGTGCCACCTAGATGGCCATCACTTTACTAAAGAGCCAATAAAAACTCTGGCCTCTGGCCAAGAGCCCTCTTGATCAGAACTTTCTACAGATCCTATGGTCAATGCTGGTAGAGTATGTCATTTCTGCAAATGGGAAATGTGCTGAGGCCCTCTTCCATTAATAATGTCGTCATGGTTATCTATTGCTGTGTAACAAATTACCCTGAAACATAGCAGCTTAAACGATAAACATTTATCATCTCTCACAGTTCCTAAGAGTCTAAAATCCAAAAGTGCCTTAGCTATGTGGGTCCGGCTTTGGGTCTCTCATAAGGTTGCGGTTAACTTCAAGGCCCAAATGAGGATGAAGAATACACTTCCAAGCTCATTCACATACATTGTTTTGCCTGGTCTCAGTTCCTCACTGGCTGTTGACCAGAGCTTCAGTTCCCAGCAACACAGTCCTGTTCATGGGGCCGTTCACAACATGGCAACCAGCTTCCTCCAGAGTGAGAGATCTGAGAGAGAGAGAGAGAGAGGCAAAGACTAGGTGAGGCAAGTGAGAAGGCACTCACAAGCCCTTACCCTAACCCCAGCCCTGAGAGTGGCCAAGGCAGAAGCTTCGGTCTTCTATATAACCTCATCTCGGAAGGAACATACCATCACTTTTGTCAGATGCTATGGGTCACACATGGTGGCATAGTGGTTAAGAGCTCAGCTGCTAGCCAAAATGTCAGCAGTTCAAACCCACCAGCTGCTCCTTGGAAACCCTACGGGGCAGTGCTACTCTGTCCTTTAGGGTCACTATGAGTCGACCTGATGGCAATGGGTTTGGGTTTTTTTTGGTTTATTGGTCACACAGATCAGCCGTCTTATAATGTATGAGGGAACACAAACACACACACACACACACACTCACATACACACAAAACATTACCATCGAGTTGATTCCAACTCATGGCGACCCCGTGTGTTACAGAGTAGAACTGCTCCACAGGGTTTTCTTGGCTATAATCTTTATAGCAGCAGATCACCAGGCCTTTCTTCCACAGTGCTACTGTGGTGGGGGGGGGGTGTTGAACCACCAACCTTTAGTTTAGTAGCCAAGTGCAAATCATTGGCACTACCTAGGGATCTTAGGTGTGAATACCAGGAGGCAGGAATCACTGGGGCCACCGCAGAGCCTTCTACCACAGAAATTAAGCCTTCAGCTTCTCCTGGAGATAATGTTCATTTCTAAAATCCTTCCTGGTTTAGATCAGATAGATGTGGGTTACAAAGGCCTTATTTATTTAGCAAACTCCTTTTAGCAAATGCCTGTGAGGCCAGCACCTCCTTAACTAACTGATGTAGGAGGCAGATAACGTGGCAGTACACGAAGGAGTTAAGGACTTGGAAGTCAACCATTTGCATCTGAATCACGATTCTGCTAATCGTTAGCTGTGGGATCTTGGGCAAGTCCCTTTGCCTCTCTGAGCTTTGATTTTCATGCCTAGAAAAGTACTATCTCTTCAGGTACCCCTGAGAAGTTACATGTCAGAATTCACCCGGCCATTTAACAAGCGGTTTCAAGTGCCTGGCTCATCATCAGCGCTGAATTCAGTGCTGTTGAACACAAATCTAAATCTAATCTGATTGTCAATAGTCTTCCTTAAATATCATGATATTACAAAATACAACTGAAATGCTTCCACACAGTTTGTGAAATGTTTTTCTTAATCCACCAATTCCTTGTAGTCAAATCACTTAACCGTTTTAGGAATCAGTTTCCTCATCTATAAACTGTAAATAATTAACTATAAGTGAAATTAACTACATGGCTCATTGAGGAAGCAGGAAAGTGCTGGGAGAGTGTAGACAAAGGAGGAATTAAAGCAACAGAATATTGCAGGACATTTTATTTTCTGTGCTGTCTCCTCCATTGTTCTGTAAAGTTATGAAGCTATGATTTGTTCCATCTACCACCTAAGGTAGCTGTGAATGAGCATGAAATGTTCAAAAATCAAATACTTCACGCCTCTGCCAGAATATCTGGTACTGTGACAGAAGAAATAACAGAGAAACGACTTTTTGACTGATGAAGAAAGACTTTTCAATGTTGTTCTCTTACCACTAAAAACCAAGAAGATCTATGAGACTCTTTCTACCCCTGCCTTGCAGTCCTGCAGCTGTGGTAGGATTACATCATAGAGAAACACTTTGTAAGCAGGTACTCCTGAGCCCCACCTCCTCTAGCTCCAGCATTTTCGTGTTGGATTATGCAGTGGAAGGAATCCAATAGGAAGGAACAGCTAGAGAATAGAAACAAACAAAACAAAACAAAAAAGATATTGCCATCAAGTAGACCCCATGTGTGTCAAAGTAGAACCGTGCTCCACAGGGCTTTCAATGGCTGATTTTTCGGAAGTAGATTCCCAGGCCTTTCTTCCAAGGCACGTCTGAGTGGACTCGAACCTACACTCTTTTAGTTAGCAGCTGAGCGTGTTAGCGATTTGCACCACCCAGAGAACAGAAACATGGGAGGAAAACACCGTATTGAAAGGTCTGACATCTGGCAATAAAAACAGAACAAGTCATTATTTTCTACAGCTAGAATATTAGCTACAGAAGAAACCAGTCCCATGTGGTTCCATGTAGACCAGCGTGTGACAGAGACTGACAAAGAACACTCGTGATGTTATGCGACTTATGGGTTAGGGTTGGCATTTGGGAAAAAAGAAAAGGACAGAGAAAGAGGGTCCAGTAACACCCGGGACTGAGGACAAAGGCAGCCAGTGAGAAATTCTGAGCCAAAAGAACCCCCAAGGGGCAGTAAAAATCAGTGATTTTAAGTTGTTTCCTAATCTGCCCTTTCTTTCCCATTACTGTTGCTATTGTTTGCCATTGAGTCGATTCTAACTCACAGGGACCCCACTTGACAGAGTAGAACTGCCTCAGAGGGTTTTCTAGGCTGTAATCTTTACAGGAGCAGATCGCCAGGTCTTTCTCCCACTGAGTGGCTGGGTGGGTTTGAACCACCATTTAGCAGCTGAGTGCTTAACCATTGTGCCATTAGGGCTCCTTTCCATTACCCTAAAACCCTCAAAAAAAGTTCACTATTCACAACAGATTTGTGTTGATGGTGCTTTTAGAAATTAAGGGCAGGAGAGGGGGGTGTCCACCCCGGAGCAAAGCAGAGAGGACAGTGACGGTAGGATGAGGAAGCATTGACTGGAGCAGGTGACCACAGAGAAGCAGGCTGGACTCTGGAGTCCTCAGATATATTAGAGAGAACACTGGTGGACCCTTCCCTCCCCACTTAAGACTTGGAATTAAGTTTTATTTAAGCCGATTAAACCATTCTAGGCTAGGAGGTAGAAAGATGTAGCAGTCTGCTTCCTTAGTGATTTACAACCTTGGAAACCCTGTGGGGTCACTATAAGTCAGAATCGACTGGACAGCAGTGGGTTATTACAAGATAGGTTTTTCCACAAGGCCAGAGGATTTGAGAACATCTATTGGACATATGTATGTGTATGTATATATACATAAGCTTATGCATGTCTGTATACATGCATGTTGTTACAAATATACGTATGTACATATGTGTGTTGAAGCCCTCGTAGCGAGGCAGTTAAGAGCTTGGCTCTAATCAAAAGATCGGCACTTTGAATCCACCAGCCGTTCATTGGAAACCCTGTGGGGCAGTTCTACTTTGTCTTATAGGGTCGCTCTGAGTCAGAATCGACTCGATGGCAACGGGTTTGGGCTTGGTTTGGTTTATATGTATGTTGTGTATTGTATATGAAATGAAGCCCTGGTAGCACAAAGGTTAAGCACTCAGCTGTTAACCAAAAGTTTGGCAGAGGTTCAAACCCACCCAGCAGCTCCAAAAGAGAAAGACCTGGCCATCTGCTCCTGTAAAGATTACAGCATAGAAAACCCTATGGGACAGTTCTCCTCTGTCACATGGGGTAACTATGAGTCAAAAATTGACTCAATGGCACCTAACAACAATATATTTGAAGTAACTTTTGATAACTGCATGTACTTAAATGATAATACCTGGTTGTTGCTGTGTACCCTCGAGTCAATTCCAACTTATAACAACCGTATAGCACAGAGTAGAACAGCTCCATAAGATTTCCGAGGTTGTAATTTCTACAGAAGCAGATTGCCAAGTCTTTTCTTCTCCAGAGTGGCTGTTGGTTTCGAACTGCCAACCTTTTGGTTGTCAGCCAAGCGCTTAACCATTGTATCATCAGGCCTCCTTCTTAAATGATACAATGTATACAAAATATTTAGCACAGTGCCTGGCACACACTGCCCATCAATAAGTATTACTCAAGCAGAAGGGTGAAAAAGTATCTTAATAGCTGGCCACAGAATTCGTCTCAGGGGCAGAGGAAGTATCTTTCTTTAGAACAATTCATTGAGACGAAGGTTGAAACCCTGAGGGCATGGGTTGTGGTTCTCAATAGGGAAATCTTCCGTCACCCCAGGGGACATTTGGTATTGCCTGGAGACATTTTTAGCTGTCAGGACTTGAGGGAGGGGGTGCTACTGGCATCTAGTGGGTAGAGGCCAGGGATGCTGCTAAACATCCTACAATGCACAGGACAGCCTCTGCAACAAAGAATTATCCAGTAGTGCTGAGGTTGGCCAAGGAGGCAAAGTAACAAATGTAATCAATAAACTGCTCTGCATTAGCAATAAACAGGAATTAGTAAACAGGGAAGAAAAGAGAGGTGAGGAAGCAAGATAGGAAAAAAAGAAGAAAGCTGAGTAACATGCCTAAGACACCAAATAGCTTTAAGAACTAAGTGTCTAATATGCAATGTGAAGTTATTTTCGTTCAAACCATCCCAGCCTTCTCCATAAACCTTCGTAAAGGCTGCCCAAGCAAAGACTTTGAGTGAATGGATTGTGTGTGTGTGTGTGTGTGTGTGTGTGATGTAGGGAAACCATCTGAATGCCACATCTGGGTCAGAGGAAAAAGACCAACATGAGAGCCATAGAAAAGAATAGGAACCCCACAGGGGAGAGGATGTCTGAGCCAGAGGTGCCTATGATAATATAACCCATTGCTGTCAAGTCAATTCCGACTCATAGCAACCCTATAGGACAGAGTAGAACTGTTCACTGCCCCGTAGGGTTTCCAAGGAGTGGCTGGTAGATTTGAACTGCCAACCTGTTGATTAACAGCTGAACTCTTAACCACTGCGCCACCAGGGCTCCATGATAATATAAGCACTAGGAATTTAAGAAATCTTGGGGTGGGGATAGACTTTTCCAGAGGACTTGGAATGTGGTTTTGAAACCAATCCTTATCTAGCTCTTATGTAGCTCCCATGTCAATTATAGCTCTTCCTATTATATCTTTTAATGTCAGTTCATTCCATAGAGTCACTGTCAGCTAACTTTTGGGGGGCTTTTGTATAAAGTCCTAAACTAAAAGAACCCTTCACGTATTTTTAAGCAGAGATGCTTAGCCTGAGAGGACCCAGCTTGCACAGTTTGAGTGTCTGAGCCCAGAGAAATTTGACCAGGTAGACAGTACTCCCTTTAAAATGGGGCCTGAACCCACCTTAAGCCTCTCTGGTAAAGTCACACACCAAAGAAGGATCAAGCATGAGGAAAATACAGATGTGAAGCCCTTTGAAAACATAAGAGCATGAAATCCAAATGAGATGTTCTTATTGATAGGCACAGTGCTATACATTTAAATAGGGTCTATAGAAAGGCGATAAGCATTGCTGTGCATTAAAAACAACAAAAATAAGAAGCACTTAGAAAGCTCCAGCTGACAATTACAGAACCTTTCCCAGGGAATGACAAACACTAACTTGCGAGGCACAAGAAGGCTTGGGGCCAAAGATCAGATGGCTAACAAGTAGGGGAGCACAGTAAAACCCTGAAATTCTCTGCCCAGAGTTGTTACCAGTGTGTAATGGAATTTAGCGATAAGAAATAAAGAAAACAATAAGAGCTTTTCATTTTCTGCCAGTATGAAACTCCTGACAGCTCATCTAACCTCTTGGTGTCCAAATCTCTAAAGTTACTTAATGAAACAGCAAGTTGTCTAAGAGCAGACAAACTCGGCGATAATAGTTTCCCTGTGAGTCCAAAGAAATAGATTCAGACTAACACCCAGCTCTCCTCCAAAGCGGTTTTAACGTGACATAGTGAAGGCTTACTCTCCCTCCAAGTTATAAAGGCCATGCCCGTTATCTGGACAGGATCATGAAACGTATTCCGCTTGTGGAGTGAAGTGAACCCCAATTAACAAGGAAGCTTCCTTGGAACTCCTGACAGTTTAATTTAGCTTAACAATTACATCTGCAACTTGATCATACAACCTTTCCATCTTGATGGTCAAATAAAAGTGATGCTTCCCCTGAGACGTGGAAATAGAACATGATTAAGGGAAAAGGAAAAAGAGAGAGTTTAATAAACACTTTGATTCAACCTAACTCTGCCTTCACTGTGTACATCAGTTATCCATCCCAGTCCCCATCATTCTTCTTTGTTGTGATAGCCTGACTACCTATCGATTACATAGACAATGCACAGAAAGAGAGGTGTGAGTTCTCTCTCAACTAGTCCACACAGCAATAGAGGAAGGGTCTCCAAAGTTTCCCTATTCTGTGGGACCACCATACAAATTCGAGTAGGTCAGGAAAGCTGCCACTGGCAACCTCCAGTTCCTTTTCTGTAAGGACTCAATGGGCCCTGCTACGAACAATAACTAGGCAGTTAGGACTACTAGGAAAAAATCGATTAAAACAGAGACTTCCCTGGAACATCTTTTGGGTGTTGTATTAGTTTTCCAGGAGTCCCAGCGGCGCAATGGTTAAGCACTTGGCTGACAACTGAAGGTCGGTGGTTGGAACCTGCCAGCCACTCTGCAGGAGAAAAGACCTGGCGATCTGTTCCCGTAAAGATTACAGCCTAGGAAACCGTATGAAGCAGTTCTACTCTGTCCTACAAGGTCGGAATGATTCAGAATCAACTCGATGGCAAACAGCAACAACAGTTTTCTATTGCTGCCATAGTAAATTACCACGAATTGATGGCTTTTTAAAAAAACACCCATTTATTATTTCACAGTTTTGTGAGTCAGAAGTCCAGGCACAGGATGGCTCAGCTGGTTCTCTGATCCAGCTTTCACAGAGCCAAAATCAAGATGTTGGCAGGGCTGCTTTCCTTTCTTGAGACTCTCGAGAAAGGTCTTGGAAGTCCACTTCCAAGCTCATTCAGGTTGTTGGCTGAATTCTGCTTCTTGCAGTTGTAGGACTGAGGTCCCCATTTCCTTGCTGGCTGTCGGCTGGAGGTTGTTCTTAGCTTCTAGAGGCTGCCTGCGTTCCTTGGTCGTAGCCCCCTATCTCTATCTGCAAAACCAGCAGTGGCAGGTCAAGTCCTTCTCCCATTTCAAATCTCTCTGACTTCCCCTTCTGCCTATCTCTCCAACGGACTTCCTATGTTACGTCTGTCTGATTCCAATTGGAGAAATTTCTCTACTTTTAAGGGTTTATGTGATTAGATTGAGCCTACGCAGATAATCCAAGAAAATATCCTTATTTTAAGGTTCATAATCTTAATTACGTCTGCAAAATCCCTTCATGGTAGTATCTAGATCAGTGTTTGATTGAATAACCAGGGCCAGGAACTTTGGGGGGACATCTTTAGAATTCTGCCTGCAACAGGTAGTACCCAACATCACAAATGCTACTGAAACCTCCTTCCTCAGAGCCAGAGAAGTGCTTTCTTTTGGTAAGAATCCCTTAACCTAGAGTTAAACACTTGCACAACCAAAAACCCACTTACAAAGTCCAAAATTGAGCCAGCCTCACAATGCATGCATCACATTATTATAAGAGTCCTGTGTAATTGATCAAGTGAGGTGGAAAACAGGCCCACCATTCCCTTTGAACTCTGTTTTCTCTTTACCATCACATCTCTTACTCTTCTTAGCAAATGGTCATTTGTTGACTAACTGAAATCTTCCTGACTTTTTGCCCCCAAATCAGACTATAAAGTTGCTATTGCATATATCCTTCTTCAGCACACATATATTGAGGACCTATGTAACAGTCTTTAGGCTATTGTCTCAGCTCCAAATTCACCCTTCTATGCTCTGCTTTGTGATACTGGGGCTGGCACACTGCAAATTCCATTTCTCCTTTGCCAGAAGACTCTATATTAGGTTCCACTAATGCATCCCTTAGACGGGGACTGGAAGACAGAAGGAGGTAGAAGGGGCTTCCTTCTTTCTGTTTGCTTCCTATTCTTGGCACCATCAGCCATCAATGACACTTCATCCCCTACCAGCAGCAGTTGGTCCAACCTCCACCTACTTTTGGTACTTTCAGAAACAGCCTCATCATGCCCCATCAGAGGCACCATTGCCCCTTCTCAGCAAGCGTCTGTGACGCTTGTCCTCTGAGCTCCTAAAGTAACAAGATCACAAAGCAGAGCACTTTCCTCAAATATCTGAGCACCAGCACTCAGGGATCCTTCTGCATGTTTCTAGGTTCTGATAACCCCAATTTCTTCCCTTTGTTACCACATATATTGTAGCTGCTTCCTGCAATGATCAACTCTGGGTTATCTCAATGTTCTCTATTTGCTATTTCAGCCTGCCAACACCTATGTAGCAAATCCCCTGTACTCAACTCCTTCTGTTGAAATACCTGCTGTGGTTTCTGAAATGTAGGAGAGGCTGACTCACTCGAGATCACAACTGGTAGTGATTGCCTCAGGACTGGAGTCTGAGCTTCCTGACTCCCAGTCCAGTGCGCTTTCTGATACATCTACAAACTGCCACATGCTTGTCTGAACTCAGAGGCAATTTAAGATGATGATCTGAGTGAATTCTGTTTTATGCCATTGTTCTTTTCTGTCCAACATTCCTCTCTTACCAATCTCTTTACCCATATACAGAGAAAGAATGCTTAGGTAATAAGAAACCCAATGTGCAACCTTTTGTCATCCTTAGCAGAGGATTCAAGAAAGCTGCCCAAATAAAGTAAAAATTAGTACAGAGAGAATCTATTATCTCCAGCCTGTTCTTAAGAAAGAGAATCTAGCATCTATCCCTAATATTCTTCACCTGTCATTGGAAACATGATCTAGCCCTGGCCATGGAAGGGAAGAGAAACAGGGATCAGGAAAGAAGGCAGAAAGATGAATTTCCCCTGTCATTGCAGAATGTCCAACTTGCCTTGGTCATTTCATCCACTTATTTATGTGTTTACAGCACGCTAGGTGCTGTGGCAAAATCTAAAGGAATATAAGATTCCTTGTGCTCAAGAAGCTAACTGCCTTGTTGCAGAGACAGCATCATATACAAGTACTTCAGAGTAGCATGAAGGGAAAGAGCAAAGTGCACACAGAGTGGTACTTAGTTCAGAGTGAAGACTGGCTCAAATTTACATTGGTCAAAGGTTTCTTGAGCCAGGAGAGCAAAGACCTGAAGGAGCTTTTGAGAGAGAAGGAGAAGAGATCGGGTCTATAAAGAACTTGCTTTCCAAATGAAAAGAATTTATCTTTGATGCACAAATCAACAGAGGAAGTATTACAGGGAATGCTAGCACAGAAACAGTTTTAGAAAGTATAACCTTTCACTGGTATTACCTGAAGCTCTTTGATTACATTTTCACCTCCCCAGGACAGAATTAAATAATAGGGAAACAGACTTCAGCAAACTCTTTTCCCCTCTCCCCACAGTTAAAATAAATTGTGCCCCTGTACCAAGTATATGATAGTAGCTAACATTTATTGCCTTCTTCCCATCTGTAGGGCACACTTGTAAGCATTGTGTATGTATTCTATGTAGGATTAAATTAAATCTTCACAGCAATCCCATGAGGCTGGTACTATCTTTATCCACATTTTACAGAAGAGGAAATAGGCACAGAAATGTTAAGAAAACTTGTCCCAGGTTTCATAGTTCATAAGTGAGTTGAACCAGAATTTGGTCCCAGGTGGCCTTCAGTTATTTTTACAGCTTTACTGAGATAGAATTCATATTCCTTACAATTCACCCATTTAAAGTGTACAAGTCAATGGTTTTAATATATTCACAGAGTGGTGCAATCATCAAGGTCCCTGAGTGGCACAAATGATTTTCACTCGACTACTAGCCTAAAGGCTGGCAGTTCAAATCCACTCAGTAATGCCATGGAAGAAAAGCCTGGTGATCTGCTTCCATAATGATTACAGCCAAGAAAACCTTATGGAGCAGTTGTATTCTGTAACACATGGGGTCACCATGAGTCAGAATCGACTTGACAGTGATAGGTTTGTGCAACCATCACCACTATCTAATTTTAGAATATTTTTAGAAGAAACTCACACCCCTTAGCTTTCACCCCCCCCCCAACCCCTATCTCTCCAGTCCTGCTGTCGTTGGTAGGTGTCGTTGAGTCAGTTTCAACTCATAGCAACTCTATGTACAACAGAACTGAATGCTGCTCAGTCTGCGTTTCTTTGATCCCCAGTCCTAGGCAATCACTAATCTACTTGATATTCTATAAATTTGCTTATTCTGGACATTTCCTATGAGTAGGATCATTCAATATGTGGCTGCAGTGCAGTGAATTGCTTCTGTATGGCCCTTCCAGCCATAATCTTGTAACTCCCACAAAATGATTGGATGTGACTATGCAAATAAGGTTCTTGTGGCCCACCACGGGGATTGGACAGTTTTGCCATTGCAAATAAGGTGCATGGAACACTTGCAGGGATGCAACTATGCAAATAAGTTACATGGAACCCTTGTAGGGGATTTGTCAGTTTTGCCATCCCACTAAGCTTAAAAGGAGCCAATTCCAGAGGTTGGAGGGGGACCTCACTACCATCAAGAAGAAAAGCCAGGAGTGGAGCATGTCTTTTGAACTCGGGGTCCCTGCGCTGAGAACCTCCTACACCCAGGAGACAGAGAGAGCTGTAACACCAGAGACAGCGCAAGATGGCGAGATGTGGTGGCAAGCATGGTAGAGTCCAGTAGCAGAGAATGGCAGCAGCAGGACCAGGAGACTGGCACAAGACAGTGCAGTGGGCTTCCTGGCGCACAGAGTGAGAGACCTGAGCACCTTCGGGCAGAAGGCTTCCTGGTGGAGTGGGAGTTGCCTCCAGGCACTTGACAGTGGAGATAAAGAAAGACCCTTATAACACTTGCCTGAGCAGGGCAGAGGCCAAGCCAAGAGCAAGGGCTGAGAGCCGAGGGCTAAGAGAGAGTGTTGCTTGTGGGCACGGCCAAGACGAAGCTCTCCTGATCTAAGAACTGTATCCTGAGTTGTTCCCATTACTTCCAAGTTGATCCTGATCCTGAATTGTAACCTGTTACTCCCTAATAAACCCCATAATCATAAGTATGGTCTATGAGTTCTGTGTGGCCATTGCAATGAATTATCGAACCCATCAGAGAAGGAGAGTGTGCCATGGGAGCAACAACTGGTGTCAAAAATTTAAGAGTAGAGGTATGTCTGACCTCCACCTCATAGGAATCAGCCTTGGATTGATGTTGATCTTGATTCTCTTCCCCCCAAAGTAGACAAGACCTGACACCACGCCATTTTTTACAGTGGGCTTGTATTTCTGGCTTTTTCTACTCAGACTAATGTTTGCAAGGTTCATCTATATTGTAGCATGTGTCAGTACTTTATTTCTTTTTGTTGCTGAATAATATTTCATAGTATAGATACACCACATTTTATGTATCTATTCATTGGTTAATGGATATTTAGGTTGTTTCTACTTTTTAGCAGCCCGCTCTTTAGCTTCTAAACTACAGCTACTTCCCTCATCACAAGTAGCTCTCTACCCAGAGGACTTATTATGATGAGCCAAGAAAGTAAAATTATTCCAGAGAAAAAGCTTCTGGGAGACATTTAGTCACTCATCGGTTTTTATCTACGATAAATGGGAAATTAGCCGTGAGGGATAAGTCTCTCGTTTTGCATCCCTTCTCAGTATGGCTCTACAATCCCACCTGTACTTTTTACTTGATCCTTACACTCACCTGATGAGGTTAGTCATTAATGCCACACACCTTTATTGAGCACAAACTATGTTTTAGGATCAGTGAAACACAGAGAATCTGGGTGGTGTAAACAGTTTGTGATTGACTACTAACCCAAAGGTTGGCAGTTCGAGCCCACCAGTGGCACCATGGAAGAAAAGCCTGGCAATCTGTTGCCATAAAGCTTATAGCCAAGAAAACCCCATGGAGCAGTTCTACTCTGTAACAGCTGGGGTTGCCATGAGTCAGAATCAACGTGATGGCAACGGGTTTTGTTTTGTTTTGAGACACAGAGAAACCGAGACATTAAGTGACTTCCTTAAGGTCTCTCTTTTTCCATGCAAGGTATTTGGTTATTTGTTGAAGAAATGGGTCAGTGATGGGCACTTTCATTGTTTCTTTATTGGGAAAAGGTATAACCTGGTAAGAAAACAGGATGTCCATCAAGTATAAATCATCTGCTCTCAGAACTCCTTTCCTGTGGGCCCCTTTGGCTTGGCTGTTTAGTGAGCATCTGTTGTGACCCATTGAGCACTGGCCATGAAAATCCCAGCCCTGTAATATCAAGATGGGATTATTAAAAATATTGAAATTAATTTTTTTTAAAAAGTGGATTGTTAAAATAAGGGTCCCAGCACTCCAGCACTCCACCTCCTGCTGGGCAAGGAAATATCCACCACCACTATCAAGCCTACCACCAGCGGCTCTAAAAACAGCCAAGCTCCTGTCACCTTTTGTCACATCCCCGGAACAGGCAGCAGAAGCAGGGTTGCAAGGCAAAAGAGGGGGCTGACACGTTTGAGGAATAGTTGGCAGGTGATGATAGAGAGCTAGGTCTCTCTGAGATCTCGTTAGAAAATATCAACCTTGAAACTTCAGCTTTCTCCTCTCCCAAGGAGCTCTGTGTGGGCTGCTGGGGTTTCGGCACCAGCTGTCACCGTGGATGCCTCTTGGCAGGAGCAAGAAGCTCAGGCATCCTTGACGTGTTTCTGAAGGCTTTTAAAGATGAACCAGCTCCTCTGCGTTTTTCTTCCTTTTTTCTTCCCAAATATAGTGTCCGGGAATGAAAACCTCACTCGTTCTATTTCCCAAACTTGGCAGTTATGACAGTTTTATTGCAGTGCCTTATTAAAGCTTAGCCATATATTTACATAATTAAACCCAGGTCTGCTTTTCTTTCCCCTGCATGTACTTCTGTCGCTCACAGCAGTGTGGCATGGTAATTCTATCTCCTCCACGGAAGTGAGAACCTGAGGCTGGGGGTGGCATCCTCCCCCGACACCAATGAATATTCTCTAATAAAAACAGAGTTTATGGGTTTTACAATGAGTGGAGATAAATGGCTTCTCGCCTTTCAGCAAGCAAGCTACTGGCCTTTTTCATTGAATCTTAAAGCTGGAAGGAACCTTGAAAACCACTGGTACAGAGGTAGCAAACTGGCTGCTGAGGCCTGACTTGGCCCACACGTTTTTTAATTTGACCCTTGTGGTTGGTTAACGAGCCCTGGGGGTATGGTGGTTAAGTGCTCGGCTACTAAACAAGAGATCAGTGGTTCAAACCCACCAGCCGCTCCTTGGAAGAAAGATGTGGCAGTCTGTTTCTGTAAAGATTTACAGCCTTGGAAACCCTTTGGGGCAGTTCTACCCTGTCCTATAGGGTCTCTCTGAGCTGAAATGGACTCAACAGCAGTGGGTTTGGTTTTTGGGTGGCTGGTTGGTGTGTTTATTTTAATATGAATTAGTTTTCAACACTTATAATCGGGAAAGTCACATAAAAAGTTAAATGTTGGCCTTTTCTTGAAAAAAATCCTTTGAGTTAGCCACTCTGGGCCTCTCTGTCCTGCGTGCCAACCATCAGCCGGAGTTGATTCACAGGCCGCCCCCTTCAGGCAGTGCATGACTCTGCAGTTCCTCACAGTTCCCTCCACTTCTCTTTCTCTGTATCAGCCAGGTGCATGCACGTATGCCATCTTCCTGGCCCCTGTGAAAATTTCAGTTTGTAACTTCCTCACTTTACAAGTAAAGAAGAGAAACTCCATGGGAGTTAATAATAAGTTAATGACAGACCCCAGGTGCCCTAACTCCAAATACAATAAGCAATAGTTTCTTTGTAGGAAGTGTTCAAAGGCCTGGGTTCTGACGCCAGCTCCATCACCTACTAGCTGTGGGACCTAGGCACAGGAATGAACCTCTTCAAGCCACGTGTGACAGCTGTAAAATAAGGCAGATTGTAGCATGTTGTCATCTCACAGGTTTATGAGGACTAATATGTTTATGAAAGGGTTAAAAAAGGCCAAAGCCCCTAGAGTCTCATGCTTATTATTATTGGTATTTCCATAGTAATATGTTCGTTTGCAATTGCAAGCTTAATAATTTATTCGTTATCCCAAGATACCATTTCTTAAGTGCATCCTTCAATGCTACTCAAAGAGTATTTATTGAACATCTACCACGTGTCCAGATTATATGAGATACAAAGAAGTATATGGGAAGATGAGATGATAAGAACACAATATAAAATGAAGTGTCAAGTGGAATGTATCACACCTAATACACGGTACAAGTAATCATCTACATATTGCTTAAATAACATAAGATGGTTCCCATGACTACATTCCCACATTCAAAATGCTCCACGATCCTCTTAGAATCCTAAGAATTCTCTCTACACTAGGGTCTAGCTGCAGCAGCATACGCACTACCAATTATTGTACCCCCACAATGCACCAAGCACTGTGCTAAGCCCTTTACGTGAATTATATCATTGGATCCCTCAACAGCACATGAGGTAGGCACTTTGTGATCATGCTTTTCCAAAGGTCCCTGGGGAGCGCAAACAGTTGGCAATCAGCTTCCATAAAGATTACAGCCAAGAAAACACTATGGAGTCGTTCTACTCTGTAACACATGGGGTCTCCTAAGTCACTAATCAACAACAAAACCCAAAAAACTCAAATGCTTCATGATCGTGCTTTGCCACATGAGGAAATTGAGGCACACAGAGGTCAAGTGACTTGTCCAAGGTCACACAGCTAGTTAGCGATACAATCAACAGTCTGACTCCAGAGCACGCCAATATACCTCTTCCCTCACTCCTCACTCTGAACCAAGCTACAGCTTCCTTAGATCCTACACGTACACTCACTCCCACCCCACTCCAATTCCATGTCTTTTGAGCTCATTTATATATAATTTTTTTTTTTTCACCCCATCAGCCCTCTCATTCCCTCCACTAGCTTCTGCCTTTCCACTTCCTGTCACAGTCAAGCAAGCCCAGTTAGGAATATTTTCCCTCCTGCCTGGACCAAATTGTTATCATTATGAAGATGATTGTTTATTCACTGTCATCATCACACTAATGCTTATTAAGCTTACATTACTGCTGAAAGGGAGTGTGGCTTGATCTCCGGTGAGTCATTAAGTGCAGCCGACATTCATCAGAGGGATTGTAAATTGATGGCTGTGATCATCCTCCTAATTATCAGTTTCTTTTTGATGACCTCCTTGTTATCAGTGACTGTGCTGAGTCATTATAGAATCTTAATAGTCCCTATGCCAACAAGCCAGCACCGACCTCCTGGAGAGTCCAAAATGCACTGTGCATGTAAATATGGATATGTGAGTGGGTTTACATACATACATATATTTAAGTACTGCCTTGTTTGTGGTTACATAAATTTCAACAAGATGCCATAAAATAAAAGCATACAAAAAAAAAGAAAGAAATGCAAACAGAGGATCGATCATAAAGCAAGACCAGGAATAAAGCTAAAGATGCATAAGCACATCGGCTGCCCCTCAGCCACAGATTTGGTGCTCAAGTTTTCAAGAGTCCATGATGAAATGAAAAACCTGATCATTTGCTTTGTCGAGTATCTACAAAAAACTAACGCAATTGCTTTGGGAAATACAATTAATATTGACAACAAGTCCACAAGGGAATTTCTCCTGGAGCGTCTTCATAAAAGGACATTATATACTGTAAATAAACAATGACCTCAACAATAGCCTTACAATACACACAAGGATAAGTTTCATCTATCTTCTGCCTACCTTCAGTGTAGTTGATGGTAACACCCGTTAACCCATTGCCGTCGAGTCCATTCCGACTCATAACAACCCTATAGGACAGAGTAGAACTGCCCCATAGCGTTTCCAAGGAGGGCCTGGTGGATTCGTATGGCTGACCTTTTGGTTAGCAGCCATAGCTCTTAACCACTATGCCACCAGGGCTCCCTCTTCTATACAGTACTTGATAATACATTTATCTCTACTTATTTCTTGGTTTGCCCCCAATTAGATTGCAAGTTCCTTGAGAGCAGTTTCTGCTCCCTATTGGATGATAGATAGGACTTAACCCAATCTTCTCATTTTACATTTGCTGGAGAAAACAGAATCTCAGCATCTTAACGTCTCCAAAGTTAAACAACTAGTGAGTGCCAAACCAGGAAAAAAAGTGAAATCAGTTTGACTTCCAGTCTAATCCTTTTGCCATTAGAGCATCTTGTCTTCCCACCAAACCCATGACACAAAGCAATCCCCCCACCTCTCCTAACTACTCCCTGTCTTAGTTACCTAGTGCTGCTATTACAGAAATACCACAAGAGGGTGGCTTTAGCAAACAGAAATTTATTTTCTCACAGTTTGGAGCCCTGGTGGTGCAGTGGTTAAGAGCTGTGGCTACTAACCAAAAAGTTGGCAGTTCAAATCCATTAGGCGCTCCTTGGAAACCCTACAGGACAGTTCTACTCTCAAAGGCTTTCTCTCTCTGCCGACTCTGGGAGAAGGTCCTTGTCTCTTTTCAGCTTCTGTTTCTTGGTTCCTTGGCAATCTTCATGTGGTATGTCATCTATCTTCCCTCATCTCAGCTTGCTTGCTTAATCTGCTCTTTTATATCTCAAAAGAGATTGATTTAAGACACGTCCTACCCTAATACTGCCACATTAACATAACAAAGAAAACCATTTCCCAAATGGGATTTTAACCACAAGTATAGGGGTTAATCAGCGTTCAAACCCACCAGCCGCTCTGCAGGAGATTTAAACCCATTGCCGTCAAGTCAATTCCAACTCATAGCAACCCTATAGGAGAGAGTAGAACTGCCCCATAGGGTTTCCAAGGAACGGCTGGTAGATCGAACTGCCACCTTTTGGTTAGCAGCCTGAGCTCTTAACCACTGTGCAACCAGGCCTTGCAAACCCTATGAGGCAGTTCTACTCTGTCCTAAAGTGTCGATATGAGTAGGAATCGACTCGACAGCAATGGGTTTGGTTTTTTGTTTTGTTTGTTTTTTGGGGTTTTGTTTGTTTGTTTGTTTGTTTGGCTTTATAGGGGTTAGGATTTACAACACATATTTTTTGGGGACAAATTCAATCCATAACACTCCCCCATATAATGATGACCCTCAAATGCACCTCTCTTGCCCAGACCCCTCTCCTATGCCTCTCAGCAAACCTCCTACTTTACATCTCCACCTGGTCATCTCACAGACATTTCAGACTCTACTTGTCCTAACGGAGCATGTCGTCTTTCTCTCTAATCTGGGGACACCTCCTAAATTTTCCGTCTCTGTCAGTGGCCCGCGTTGTCTACACAATAACTCAAGCAGAAAACTCAACACTTATCCCTGATTCCTCCTTCTCCCTCATCCCACCCATCCAGACCCTGCCAGTTTTACTTACAAATTATTTCCCACATCTGTCCTTTCCCAGTAATACCTAAGCCATTGCCCTAATTTGGTCTAAACTTTTTTGCAACCATTTGACTTATTCCCCTTACTAAGCATAAGCCCGTAAGGAAAGCAGAAGGTAAATAGCATTTACTGAGCCCCTATTGCATGCTGAGAGTCCCTGGATGATGCTAACAGTTAATACGCTCGACTTCAAACCAAGGTGTCCAGAGGTGCCTCAGAAGAAAGGCATGGTGATCTACTTTCAAAAAATCAGCCATTGAAAACCCTAGGGAACACAGTTCTACTTTGAAACACACGGGGTCTCTATGAGTCAGAATCTACTCAACAGCATCTGGTTTGGTCTGTTGTTGTTTTATTATTGCATGCCCAGACATTGTGTTTATATATGTTGCGATCATAACAACTCTTACGGTATCCTAATTTTACAAGTGAGGGAACTGAAGCTGACTCAAAATAGGTCTGTTTAAAAATGTGTGGGCAGAGTTTTAAAACCACCAAGTTTTTTATTATTTTATTATTATTATTCCATGAAACCGTGTCTTTCATGGAAAGACATGTAACTTCAGAGACTGTTGTAAGTCTGAGCCCAAGAGAAAAGGTAAGGAGCAGTTAACCGTACCCAGCAGAGGCAGTAGCTGTATGGGTAAGGATTTCCAACAGGAGCTGTGGCCTTCAGTACAGGGATGCAGCCAACCACAGCAACCTGGCAAGGAGGAAACTGAAAGAATAAATATTTTAACTCACTCTCCTGCCATCTGATTTCCTGTCTGTACCTCGCATTGGCCAAACCCACCTAGAAGCTGAACAGCAAGTGAGCTTATTGGAAAAATTCATAAGTCAGCCTCCCCAGGCATGGAGCAGGGCAGCCAAAAGGAGAGTGTGTCAACAGAGAGGCAAATGGAAAATATCCAGCACAGTCTATAATAAGTAAATGATGGAGCCAGGATTTGAACCCAAGTCTAGGTGTTTCCACATTGCTTCCCACAATTCCATGAATTTACAATATCGTGAGATTTCTAAGAGAAGAACAATGTCTTGCACATAGTATTTACTGAACTGAATTGAAACTAGATAGAATCCAATTTCATGGCCCAAATCAGCAGGATCTCTTCTTGGAAGCTTTGTGAGCTGAATTAAATATGCTTGAGTTTTCCCTCGCCTTCCTTTCTTAAATTCCTCTACCTTAGACCAAAGCAAACTTTTTTCTGTACAGGGCGAGAGAGTAAATATTCTCAGCTTTGGGAGCTACGCAGTGTCGCAACTACTCTGCTCTGCCATTGTAGCATGAAGACGGCCATAGACAGTATGTAAACAAATAGGCATGGCTGTGTTTCAATAAAACTTTATTTATGAACCCTGAAATTTGAATTTCATGTAACTTTCATGTATCATGAAATATTCTTCTTCTTTATATGTTTTTTTCAACCATTTAGATCTGTAAAAAAAAATCTTAAAGGAACAAGTAAAACTAACCCTAGTCACAGATGACATGATCCTCTAACATAGAAGATCCTATACATAGCTTTCCAAAAGAAAGCTACTGGATCTAGTAGAAAGATTCAGCAAAGTAGCAGGGTACAAGATCAGCACACAAAAATCAGTTGGGTTCCTCTACGCTAACAAGGAGAATTCTGAAAAGGAAATCAAGAAAACAATACCATTTATAATAGCCCCTGTGATCGTTAAGGTTCTGTGTTGATTTGGCTAGGCTGTGATTCTCAGTGGTTTGGCAGTTATGATGTAGTTTGGCAGTCGTATGAAGATGTGATCACTTCCATGATGTGATCACCTCTGTGATGGTTAAGAGTGTGTGTTAACTTACCTGGGCCATGATTCTCAGTATTTTGGCAGTTGTATAATATTGTGATCACTTCTCTGTTGAAATTTGATATGTGATCACCCCCATGATGGGATCTGCTGAGTGGTACTGGCAGGGGCAGGGCCTGTGGCAGCTCACCGTCCCCTCAGCCTTCATCTCTCTACCTTCCTCTGCCTAGTTCCTTCCTGCTCGCCTTGCTGGGGCTTTTGCTAGTTCTAGATCCTGCAGCTGGCTCCTGTTCATCTGACCTCTGGTTCTTGGGACTTGAGCTAGCAGCTTGCTTGCCAATCTTGAGATTCATTGATCTTCACAGTCTGCTACAGCCCTGCTCTCCAGCCTGCCAATCTTGGGTTCACCAGCCCCTGAGGCTGCATGAATCAGCAGAATCTTCTTTCCTGACCCACGGACTTAGGACGTTACAGCCTCTAAAAACCACGGGAGCCATTTTTTTTATACACACACACACACACACACACACACCCATACACACACACACACACACACACACGCACACATGCTTTACTGGTTTTGCTTCTCTAAAGAACCCAGCCTAAGACATTTGGTACCGAGAGTGGTTCTAGAGAAACAAAACTGTAAGGATGAATTTTCTAAATTGGTTCTCAGGTCTGGTTATTCTTAAAGATGTTGATGACTCTGCTTCCTGTAGTAAAGAGGGCACTGCTAATCCATGCTGTGAGGTGGTGGTAAAAATATGCAAAATATCACCACCAATAGATCAGGTATTGGTGAAAGATGAGGCTCTCAGTGATTGCATGGATGACGCCTTTCTACAATTTTGTCATGAGAAGTATAAGGAAGCTGGTTGGTTGGTCCTACTTTCATTAGACAAACTGATGAAAGAAAGAAATGAGCTCAGGGCTTCAGAATCAAAGCTCAAGCACTGCATAAACAACCTCAAAGTTTCCACTTGTGCCTTGAAAAAAAGCCTTATTTCTTTCAGCAACGGAGCTGATATTTCTGAAAACCAAACCCAGAGTCTTATTGTAAGAGTGGCTGAATTACAATGCCAACTCAACTGTCAATCTCGAGAGGTGTCTGAAGTTAAAGTAAAGGCATTGATCGGGAAGAATTGGGATCCTGAAACCTGGGATAGGGTCATATGGGCAGATAATGAGGAAGCTGGAGACACTGAGCCCCTAAATTCCATTGAATCACTCCTGCCGATAGAACCATTAGCCCCTCCACTCCCGTCTAATGAGATTAATCTAGGTGCATCTAAAGCACCTTTGTCTGAATCATTGCCTGGGACATTGCCTGAGGCAGATGCTTTACAAGACACCGCTGAATATTCTCAAAACATTTCCCCACCAATTTTGGCATCTAGACTTACAACTAGACTTAAGTCACAGCGAGCCCCAAAAGGTGATGTACAAAGTGTAACCCAGGAGGAGGTATGCTACACTCTGAAAGAAGTGCTTGACTTTTCTAATATGCACAAACAGAAACCTGGGGAATACGTGTTGGATGGCTATTAAGGGTATGGGATGATGGTGCAAGGAACATAAAGATGGATCACTCTGAGTTTATTGATATGGGCTTACTAAGCACAGATTCTTCCTTCAGTGTTTCAGCTCGAGAGGTTAGGAAAGGATCTAATAGTTTATTTGGTTGGGTTGCTGAAGCATGGATTACACAGTGGCCTACACTAAGTCAAGTTGAAGTACCAGACCTGCCTTGGTACACTGTAGAAGAAGGTATCCAAAGGGTTAGGGAAATTGGCATGCCAGAGTGGATTTATCAGGTTAGACCTACAGACCCACACATGGAGTGCCCAGAGGACTCATCTTTTGCCACACCGGTGAGGAACAAATTTGTGAAGGGAGCCCCAGTATCCTTGAAGACTGCTGTGATTGCTGTTTCATGTAAATCAGATTTGACAGTGGGAACTGAATTAAGACACCTAACTAAAATTGGGCTGACTGGACCCCATGGTAGTAGGGGTCAAGTGGCTGCACTCAGTCGACAAAGACATGGTGGACATGGTTACAATAATGCACAGTGGAGTCAAAGCAGTAATCAGAATAGTCTGACTTGTATGGACTGATGGCATTGGCTACTTAGTCATGGTGTCCCTAGGAGTGAGATAGATAGGAAATCTACTTGATCAGTATTTACCTGATCTGTACAAGCGGATGAATTCTAGGTCAAGCGAACAGCAATCTAACTCGAACCTCCAGGATAGAGAGTCATGGCCCCTCAATCAATTCCTAGATCTCAGTGAGTTTACAGATCCACAACCCCTTGATTGAAAGGGAGGCTGAGTCCCCTTGAGGAAGGACTCTGATACACTGCCAAAAACTGATACTGTTAATCTTTCTCCCAGCCTTCCTCAAAGGGATCTACGGCCTTTTACGAGAGTGACTGTTCACTAGGGAAAAGGAAATAATCAGACTTTTTGGGGATTACTGGACACTGGCTCTGAACTGACACTAATTCCAGGAGACCCAAAATGTCACGGTGGCCCACCAGTCAGAGTAGGGGCTTATGGAGGTCAGGTTATTAATGGAGTCTTGGTTCATGTCCATCTCACAGTAGGTCCAATGGGTCCCTGAATCCATCCTGTAGTGATTTCCCCAGTTCCAGAATGCATAATTGGAATAAATATACTCAGCAACTGGCAGAACCCCTACATAGGATCCCTGACAAATGCCCCCACCTAGGAAAACAGTAAACCAAAAGCAATACCACATTCCTGGAGGGATTGCAGAGATTACTGCCACCATCAAGGACTGTCAATAGACATTCAACTTGCCTATTTGGCCTGTGCAAAAAACAGATGGATCCTGGAGAATGACAGTGGATTATCAAAAATTTAACCAGGTGGTGAATCCAATTACAGCTGCTATTCCAGATGTAGTTTTGTTGCTTGAGCAAATTAATACATCTCCTGGTACCTGGTATGCAACTATTGATCTGGCTAATGCCTTTTTCTCCATACCTGTTTTGAAGGACCATCAGAAGCAGTTTGCCTTTAGCTGGAAAAGCCAGCAATATACTTTCAGTTGCCTACCTCAGGGCTGCATCAACTCTCCAGCCCTATGTCATAATTTAGTCCACAGGGACCTTGATCACCTTTCCCTTCCACAAGACATCATACTGGTCCATTACACTGATGACATTATGCTGACTGGACCTAGTAAGGAAAACATGTCAATGACTCTGAACTTACTGGTAAAACATTTGCATGCTAGAGGGTCAGAAATTAATCCCACAAAAATTTAGGCACTTTCAACCTCAGTGAAATTTCTAGGGGTCCAGTGGTGTGGAGCATGTTGAGACATTCCTTCTAAAGTGAAGGAAAAGTTATTGTATCTGGCTCCTCCCACAACTAAAAAGGAGGCACAAGGGCTAGTGGGTCTCTTTGGATTTTGGAGGCAGCATATTCCTCATTTGGGTGGGCTACCCTGGCCTATTTATCAAGCAACTGAAAAAGCTGCTAGTTTTGAGTAGGGCCCAGAACAAGAGAAAGCTCTGCAACAGGTTCAGGCTGCTGTGCAACCTGCTCTGCCTCTTGGGCCATATGATCTGGCTGATCCATTGGTGCTTGAAGTGTCTGTGGCAGATAGAGATGCTGTTTGGAGTTTTTGGCAGGCCCCTATTGGTGAATCACAGTGCAGACCCTTAGGATTTTGGAGCAAAGCCCTGCCATCCTCTGCAGATACTTACCCTACTTTTGAGAAACAGCTTTTGACTTGTTACTGGGCCTTAGTAGAGAATGAATGCTTAACCATTGGACACCAAGTCACCATGTGGCCTGAGTGGCCCATCATGAACTGGGTGTTGTCTGACCCACAGAGTCATAAAGTTGGGCGTGCACAGCAGCACTCCATCATTAAATGGAAGTGGTATATACGAGATTGGGCCCAAGCAGGACCTGAAGGCACAAGTAAGTTGCATGAGGAAGCGGCCCAAATGCCCATAGTCTCCACTCCTGTCACATTACCTTCCATCTCCCAGTCTGCACCTATGGCCTCATGGAGAGTTCCTTATCATCAGTTGACTGCAGAAGAGAAAACTTGTGCCTGGTTTACAGATGGTTCTGTGTAATATCCAGGCACCACTCAGAAGTGGACAGCAGCAGCACTACAGCCCCTTTCTGGGACCTCCTTAAAGGACAGTGGTGGAAGGAAATCCTCCCAATGGGCAGAACTTTGAGCAGTGCAACTGGTTTTTCACTTTCCTTGGAAGGAAAAACGTCGAGATGTGCGACTGTATACTGATTCATGGGCTGTGGCCAATGGTTTGGCTGGATGGTCAGGGACTTGGAAGGAACATGATTGGAAAATTGGAGACAAGGATTATGGGAAAGAGGTATATAGATAGACCTCTCTGAATGGGCGGAAGAAGTGAAGATATTTGTGTCTCATGTGAATACTCACCAAAGGGTGACATCAGCAGAGGAGAATTTTAACAATCAAGTGGATAGGATGACACGTTCTGTGGAAACCACTCATCCGCTTTCCACAGCTACTCCTGTCATTGCTCAATGGGCTCAGGAAAAACGTGGCCATGGTGTCAGGGATGGAGGTTATGCATTGGCCTAGCAATATGGATTTCTACTCACCAAGGCCGACTTGGCTACAGCCACTGCTGAGTGCCCAATCTGCCAGCAGCAGAGACCAACACTGAGTCCCTGATATGGCACCATCTCTTGAGTTGATCAGCCAGCAACTTGGTGGCAAGTTGATTACATTGAACCACTTCCATCATGGAAAAGGCAGCATTTTGTTCTCACTGGAATAGGCACTTAACTCTGGGTATGGATTTGCCTTCCCCGCATGCAATGCTTCTGCCAAAACAACCATTCATGGACTTACAGAACACCTTATCCACAATCATGGTATCCCACACAGCATTGCTTCTATCCTGATCCACGGACTTGGGACTTCCCAGCCTCTACAATCACGTGAGCCATTTCCTTGATATAAATCTCTCTACATATGTATTTATGTGCTTTACTGATATCCGTTCTCTAGAGGACCCAGCCTAAGACAAAAGGAATGCCCTTTTCAAGGCAGGGGGCGTACACTTCTGGGATGAAACAATTTAAAAGCCAGTCTTCAAATAACACAATTATCATCCAGGCCTTGGAGTTACTGCTGTAGTAGACCAGCAGTTTATTTTTGTCAATGTTTTTGAATGCTCGGGGTTTTTCAGAACAGTAAACGAGAAAAGATTTTAATTTAAATCCAGCAGCATTTCCTCCAAGCAGCAGCGCGATTCTGTCTTTAAATTCCTTGAAACCAGGCAACGACTTTGCCTCTTTGTCAATATATGTCCATTCTGGCATCCTTTTCCAAAACAAGCCTGTTTCAGCCACATTGAAAATCTGCCCTGGTAGCTATTCTTCATCTTCACCTTGTCCAGCTCATCATTGAATTTTTCAGCAGCTTGCACATCGGTGCTTCCTGCTTCTCCAGCTATGTAAGCCAAATCTTCACGTGAAGCAATGGAACCAGCCCTTGCTCATGTTAAGTACCCAAAGTAGTCTTCTTCTTGCTGTTCTTTCAGGTTTTCAAAAAGGCTGCATGCTGGGACATGGGCAGACATGGCTATGGCAGTATGCTTGTCCTTTTCCCACTCTTACCCATTCTGTAATATTCTCTAGACTAAGGCAGCCATGGTTGTGGCAGCATGCTTGTCCATTTTCCCACGTTTGTCTGTTCTGTAATATTTCCTCAGACTTGGGCAGACATGGCTCTAGCAGCATGCTTGTCCATTTCCTACTTTTGCCTTTTTTGAATATATGCCGAAGAAAACTTTGTTTTTGCTTTACTAAACTTCGCGATGTTTTTACCCTACAACAGTTAATGGCATTGTCATGTCGTCAAAGATTTCTGAAGCTGCAAATCCAATCGACCTCAGGGAGACCTGGATTGCGGAGCAGAAGCTAGCAAAGAGAGGTCCTATCTTCCGGACCCACATGTTCCCACTCCATGTCCTTTTGACACTGATGGGGTAAGTGCTCTCGGAAAATGAGGGTGTGCTTATTCTTTTTGTTCTTTCTCTCGTGTTTTCTTAAGTTTTGTTTGTCATATTTGTTTGAAAAACCAGTTAGTTGATTAAGGAGAATCTTTCTTAGATTTTTGCTTGATCATTTGGTTAGCAGTGATATCTAGTAACTCTTTTGGTGAACTGCAGTTTAGGTCCGGATTGGGGTGTTTGAAACCTTAAAGAGGTAATTCCATTTTAAAAGGGCTTTCAGTCACTATAAGCCACAAAAATTCAGCCACAGGTCGACCAGTAAAAGCCATTAGGGCGTTTGCTGGTGCTCGTCACAAGCATTAAAGTCTCCCATGACAGGATAAGGTGGTCACAAGACAGGCTAGAGCACTAGGCTGCCTACCACCCGCAAGCAAAACAAAGGTATACATTGGTCTAAGCAAAACACCGTCCTGTTTTACCGTTTTACTGTTTTACTGTTTTAAACAGTAAATCATAAAACTGAACATCTGTGAGTGAACATCTGAGAATAATAACATCAGTAAATTATGGGCTGCAAAACTGTATGTAGTACATATTACTAACGATAAGATGTAAAAAAAGAAGGGGGACAGTCTTAAGTGTGGTTCATCGTAAACTTGAATACTTCTTAAGTAAGGGACTATCTGTACCTGCAGGGTCACCCATGATAGGTTTCAGAGGAGCTTCCAGACTAAGACAGACTAGGAGGAAAGGCCTGGCATGCTACTTCTGAAAATTAGCCAATGATAACTTTCTATATCAAAAATATATATTCGTCTGATACAGTGCTGGGAGGTGAGTCCCCTAGGTTGGAATCACTACACAATAACCACAACAATGGACGCAAACATACCAATGATCACAAAGATGGCAAAGGACTGGGCAATGCTTAGTTCTGTTATACATAAGGTCACCATGAGTCAGAGCCAACCCAACAACACCTAACAACAACAACAAATTTTATTTAAACCTCACAACAGATCAAATTGGAAACAAAAGTAGCATAAATGATTACAGCAAATCAATGCTAATGGTGGGGATATTGGCAAGTTGGAGAGTAACGTTCTGTCTAAAAGGACCTCCAATGTCTAAAACTAAAAAAAGTCACTGAAGCTAATGAGAGGTATGTGAGTGAGGGATTGAGACAGTCTTGCTGCAATCACTCAAATCAGGAAATAAAAGGCACTTCTGCTTAAGAAGGACGGTATTACTGTTCCTCAGAGCAGATGAATATTCAGCTTCCTTTATCAATACAGGAAATAGCAGTAGGGCTTAAGGGCTTAAAAGTCTCATTCCCAATGTACCAGATGAAGGGCACTTGTAATCCGTGTCCCTCCAGCACTTCTGGAAACTATAAGCTCTAGAAAGACATGATAGAGTGGGAAGAGCATAGATTCTGGTATTCCCACAATCTTGACTCTATGATTTACCCATTGTGAGACCTGGACACATTAGTCTTGGGGTCTCAGGTTACTTAAAATACCTACCTTGTGAAATAATGGTGAGGATTAAATGAATCTTGTGTGAAAATGTTAGCAAATGGCCTAACTTATAGAACCCAAGCCAGGTTATGGTGGCTTCTCTGTACATGGTGGGTATTCTGAATACAATGAAGACTATAAGAGCCAGAACTCGATGGGACTGCCTTGTTTTTCCAGGTCTCACGAGTTTTCCGCCTTTGACAAGGTACTTGCCACTTTTCTATTGCTCCCTATTAAGAATCCTACCTCATAAACACCCAGTGAGTTTTCCTTCTCTGACAGGTTTCTGCCTTACACAGGTTCCAGCTTTTGCAGGTTTTACTATACTTTTGTCAGGGCTATGATCCTGCACCATTTCTCTTAGTCTAAGCTCAGGGACTGTTAAGCCAAGCTTTCTCCTAAAGAACAGCTCAGGGAAAGGACCCCTGACACTCCTCCCCAGGGCTTGTCCAGTAAATCCACTCAGGACCGGGACTGCCTGACGTCCATCCAGAGCTGATGGGAACACTTCTCGGAGGGTGGTGGGAAGATATGTGAAAGTAAGTTTCAAAGCCATTTTGCACTGCCCTTGTTTGAATTTACTCAGAGTGCCAAAACCTTGAAAAAGGCTTCGTATCCTGGTTTTGCACCCTAGAAATTATGCCAAGTTTCATTTTGAGGTTGACAAACTTTCCTTCTCCATCCCAGGCTCAATCACCTAAAAATCAGGGGCCTTTGCCTAGGAATCAATTGTTCTCAACTGAACAAGAAAAATAGACTCTAAGGGACTTTGTTTCCTGATCTGTTCATCCTTGTGAGGAAAGAGAAGGGAGAAAAGGAAGAAGAAAGGAATGAATTTTGATGGCTGGTTGGATATGGGAATAAAGCAAGCAAAGAAGTCTGATAACCTGACTCCATAAACTAGGGCCAAAATGGAGTCACTGTGCTGAGCCCCATGTCAGGAAACCAAAACCTAAGTTTCCATTTCATGTAAATACCCAGCTTTCCCAGGAGCCAAAAGCCAACTCGCTCAATTGACTGTCCTGGAAAGGAAACTTCAGCTAATCAATCAGGACTGTCTGCTGGTACAAAAGCTTTTCTGTCTGTACCGCGCTTAGTAACTCTTGTCTGACCTTCAGACCAGATGTTCCCCAGTTCGTGAACTGTAAAATAAAGCTTATGAATTCATACACAAATTTAATATGGTGAAAATTTTATTTTTAACAAGTTCTATACAACTATAATCACACAGCCTGATGTGACTGATTATAGTTTTCTTTCAGAAAAGAAGGAAGCGAGAAGAGAGAGCTGGTTTGGAAGGAAGATAGATATGTTCTCTTAAAAATAAACTGCATTTGTGCAAAAGCTCAGCTGAGAGAAATAAAATTTATGAAGGATTAGGGGAAAGTGCTACAGTCTAGCCATTCCTCTCTATCTCAAAAATCGAGCCCGTGGAGAGAGTAGGCCAACAGAGGGCTGGGGATTTGGGCCTCACGCAGAATTGCTTTTTTTGAATTGGGTTTTGTGGGAGATGGTGGGCTTAAAATGATGGAAACTGCTACAAAACAGCCCCTACGGAACTCCTTATCTGCCTCCTGCGAGGGCACTCTGAGATGGCTCTCCTGGGCAGTCTTAAAGAAACGTCCTTAGGTTCTTAGGGCCCAGAGTGGCTGTGTGACTCTGAGAAGCTGGCTTGTTTTTATCATATGGACAATGAAATGTGTCGTCCACCAGGCTTCCTCTTTTGGTCTTGGCCAGGATAAAGCGTAGAATCAACTCTGTGGTTCACCTGCAGCATGCCTGCCTAATAGGGCCTCCATTTTATGGACCTATCCTTGTTTTTCCCTATCCACTTCTAATGTTATCTTGCCATATGCCATCCTTATAAGCTGACTTAAACCCGTTTTAGAACACAGATGACTAAGTTCAGTTATACTGAATTTGAACTGAAGGTGGAATATTCAGATGGAAATATCTGGTTAATATAAATGGAAGGAAGCAGCTCTTGAACGGGTTTCAGCATGTGCGAAACACTGTGAAAGTTACACAAACATGTACACATGGCTCCATGGAGCTTACAGTCTTTACAGGCACAGAAGATAAACATTAGAAGAGGTGGGGCAGTCCTTTAAACAGGACTTGATTCATTGCTACCGAATACTTGAAGGAGAGGGCAAAATCCACATTAGTCATTCCTAGAGTACCACACACTTCAAGCATCCCCTTGGTGCTGCTATGCAATAGAATGATGGGACTTCTGAGCCTTGGAATTGCATTTTATTTGCTATGTTAGCACCTCCGAGGTTGGATTCTCTCAAAACCTGCAGATAAACATCACCTTTGTTTATTTCAGCCCTAATGGTGCAGTGGTTAAGAGCTATGGCTGCTAACCAAAAGGTCAGGAGTTCGAATCCACCAGCAGTTCCTTGGAAACACTATGGGGCAGTTCTACTCTGTCCTATAGGGTCGCTGTGAGTTGGAATCAACTTGACAGCAAAGAGTTTGGTTTGGTTGTTTATTTCAGGTCAGGTGTTTTGCTTTGTTTTATAGAGATGCCCCACTAGATTTGATTACTTGGCTGCTCATAATAAAAGGACAGGCAAAGGCAATCCAAAGAATGAGCCCAAAGAAAACACGTGGGTTTATTACCAGAATAGACCAGCTATCTAAAGCAATCATGTGTCCTCACTGTAAATTAATTATCAGCATGGTGATTAGAGAGAGAAGGCATGGTGGAAAAGTCAAAGAAAACTTGTATTTGCCTCTCAGCAGCTGTGTGACCTCTGTAATCCTCAATGCCTTGTTTGTAAAAATGGAAAAGCAAATCCTTGCTCCATACTCACTGAAATTAGCAAATATGCACGGAGCATCTTCAGGCATTCAAGATGATAGATGGATAAGACATGACCCCAGCCCCATGGAGCTGTGTGGGCCCCATGAGAGAGTTCTTTAAAAGCACTTGGAAACAGTGCCAAATGCTACACGTACACATGGAAACAAGCAGGCCCTTTAAGGCACTTCAACAAGAAGATCAAGAGACAAAGAGAATTCTGGAGTGCTATGCCTTCTATAAAAGTTCAGAGTTAGAAACCATCCTGGGAGCCCTATGCAAGGGTCTAACATGTCAAGAGTAGGTAAAGAGATAGCATCTGTTATGGATTAAATTGTGTCCCCCAAAAACACGAGTTGGAATCCTAACCCCTATATCTGTGGATGTAAACTCATTTAGGAACAGAGCTTACGTTGTTACGTTAATGAGGCATATCAGTACATGGTGCACCCTAAACTCAATCTCAAGCAAGCACAAACAGGGGGAAGATAGATGCCATATGAAGATTGCCAAGGAACCATGGATCACCAGGGCTACAGAAACTCAGACAAGGATCTTCCCCCAGAGCTGGCAGAAAGAGAGATTTCCCCTATAGCCAGTACCCTGAATTTGGACTTCTAGCCTCCTAAACTGTGAGGAAGTAAAATTTTGTTCTTTAAAGCCACCTCCTTGTGGTATTTCTGTTACGGGAGCATTAGGAAGCTAAGACAGAACTCAGTAGAAGACATAAAAGGCCATTTAGACAAACTTGGCAGAGCAAAAGTTTAAATGCCCCTCTCCAAGCAAAAAATGGGCCAAGGTCTCCAGTCTCATTCTATGCTCATAGATGCCTGTTTCCCACACCTGGAGAAACCTAAAGGGATGCCAGGCAGTGCCCACTCAAAGGCTGTCACTGAAAATCTGTGTGAATACAGAGATGAAGCAAGGTCTTGACTTTCCAGGACCATAGAGTCCAATGGGCTACAAGCCAGCAAATGAGCAATCTCAAATCAGGTGGTGAGTGCTGTGAGAGGGTATGCGATGGGGTGACAGGCACACTGAGGACACAGCTGACCAAAGAACGAGGAGCAGCAGCCCTGGCTGGCACTACACACAGCCCAGAAGCCAGCCTGTCAGAGGACTCTGTCCAGGCAGTGTGACATTTGTCTCTTGGCTGTGAGGGACTGCATCATCTTCCAAAAAAACACATTGATCACACAGAGCCCGGAGGTTGTAAGCGAGCTCTGATCATTTTCCTGTAGCAAAATGCAGCTGAGCAGATGCTTGAGGGAAGCCTCAACTGTGCCTGATGACAACAATATTGTCTTTTTTTGACTCCAAGAAGCCTCCCTTTCAAGTGCAGCCCCAGACCCTGGGGCGATGATTACTCACCTCCCCCAATGCTTCACTGAATCAACACCCCCAGTAGGGGTTCTTGGTGGGGGAAACTACTACCACTGAATCAACACCCCCAGTAGAGGTTCTTGGTGGCGGAAACTGGTACAAGACCGTCCACCTGCCTTCAGAGTTTGCTTTTATTTCCTAGGGCTGTCGGAACAAAGTACCACACAGCAGCTGGCTTTGGAGATGAGAAATTTATTGTCTCACGGTTCTGGATGGCTAGAAATCTGAATTCAGGGTGTTGGCAGGGCCATGCTCCCTCCATCCACTCTAGGGGAAAATTCTTTCTCGTCTCTGCTAGCTTCTGGTAGCCCCAGGTGTTCCTTGCCGTGCAGATTCATCTTCACATGGTGGTCTTCCCTCTGTCTCTGTCTCACTGTATCTCTTCTCTTTTATAAGGACACCACTTAGACTGGTTTAGAACCTACCCTACTTCGGCATGATTTCAGGTTAACTTAACTGCTAACATCTTCAAAGACCCTATTTCCAAACCATTCATGTTCACAGGTACCAGAGGTGAGGACTTCAACATATCTTCTGGAGGGACACAATTCAATCCATAACAGAGCTCAATAAATAAAAAGTATGATTTTCTGAACCCCACTGGTGCCTCCTACTGGCTCATCACGACCAGGACAGACAGATTCTAGCCACCTTTGGGTTTGGCCATAGCCAAACAAGGACCCAGAGAATAGCAGAGAAGTGGGAGACTTGAGAAAAAGATGCACATTTTCAGGCCAAGTTGAGATTCTGAAATTCCTTTAAAGGGCAAGACATAAATCTGTTTTAAAAACTCACTATCTTTAAAGGACATACCTGGAAATCCAGCAATTAGTTGAGAAGTAGACCCCATTGCCTTTGGGTTGATTCTGACTCATAGTGACCATATAACTTAAAACCAAACCCATTGCCATCGAGTCAATTCCGACACATAGAGACCCTATATAGGACAGTAGAAAAGTCCCATAGGGTTTCTAAGGCTGTAATCTTTACAGAAGCAGAATGCCGCATCTTTCTCCCACAGAGTGACTGGTGATTTTGAATCACTGACTTTGGTTACCAGCCGAGGAAGGCTGGGCTCCTCTGAGAAGTAGAACTAGCGGTAAACGTAATGTTAATAGGTATAAGACATAGCTGTCGCTCTCACAGAGGTAATAGTGAGGTAATAAGCAAACCATCACACTAGAGTTCAACAGGTACTAATAATGGAAAGACCTGCATGATACCGGAGAATGCGGAGAGAAATTGACTGGGGCAGGGAGAAAGGAGAAAGCACCAGGAGGTGGTGTCATAGCAGACTTCCTAGAGGGGCTGCCTTTGGAGCTGATAAACTAATTGATACGGAAGTGTTCACACATGTTCATAGCAGCATTATTCTCAAGAGCCAAAAACTGAAAGCAACCCAAATGTTCAACTGATTTTGTCCATCAACAAAATGTGGTATATCCATACAATGGACTTGGGTTCATCCATAAAAAGGAATGAAGTTATAACATATGCTACAACATGAGTGAACCTTGAAAACATTATGCTACATAAAAGAAGCCAGACACAAAAGACATGATTTGATTCCATTTATGTGAAATGTCAGAAAAAAAAAAAAAGCTGCCATCAAATCAATTCCAACTCATGGCAACTCCATGTGTTACAGAGTAGAACTGCTCCATTGGGTTTTCTTGGCTGTAATCTTTACAGAAACAGTTTGCCAGGCCTTTCTTAGGTGGAGCCTCCAGATGTATTCAAACCACCAACCTTTAGTTTAGCAGCCAATCACAAACCACTTGTGCCACCCAGGCTCCCATGAAATGTCCAGAATAGGCAAGTCTGTAGAGACAGAAAGTAGATTAGTGGCTAGGGCTGAGAAGTAGACCAGGGCTAAGGGATTGGGGAGAAAGAGGCACGTGTTTTCTTTAGGAGTGACGAAAATCTTCTAAAATTGATTGAGGTAATGGTTGCACAGCTCTGTTAATATACTAAAAACCATTGAATTGTATCCTTTAAATGGGTTAATTGTATGGTATGTGGATTACATCTCAATAAAATTGTTTTTTAAAAAAGTATAAATAGCCTCTCATGGCTTAATTATTAGAGACAACTGTCTTTCTACAGGGACTTTCAGAGCTTCACCTCAAAGATCTGAGAAATGCTGGAATTTTCAATGGACAAGATGAGCAAAGGAGACATGTTGGTCACCAGGGTCCCCTCTCCCTGTTTCGTCCATGCTCCTCCCCGATGTTGATCAGGGGACTTCGCTACTCGCCAGCATCAGTCTGTTCTTTATGACACTTTTTCTTAGCACTATTGTGAGGCCCTCAGAGACATCTCTTTGTGAGAAGTGCATTAGTCGTGGAGAACAGCAGGCTGTAAATATTACAACGCTCATTTACTGCATGGAAAAATGATCTCAGACTAATTCTTAACTGAACATTTGATGCGATATGAGTCTGATATAATCTCTCCTCTTTCTGACAATGATTCCAATATGCTGCCATCTGCAGAATATCCCTTTCTCTCTCAAAACAAGTTCCTGCTTAGATAATGTAGGCAATAGAAATCCAGGAGGAGAGCCATATGTCGCAGTAAATGCACATTACATTCTATGCTCTCTCCCCGCTATTATTTTTCATGCCAGTCACTAGCTATGAGTGTTTGTTGCTCTAAGTGATTTCCTCTGAAGATATGCTGGATTCAAATCCAATTAGAAAGGGAAAGGAAAAACACTGCCAAGAGCCTTCTGCTTTACGCCCAGCTCAGTGGTAATCCAGAGTTTGCATGTGGCCCAGGAGATCCATAACCATCCCTCCTCAGCCACGGTTTCCCTCACCTGCTACTTTAAGAGGATTGGGGTGAATTAGCCGAAGCCTGAACAAGTCTGTGAGCTAAGCAGCGCCTCCAGGAGTTGGACTTTTAGGATGAATCCTTCAGGTTTGTATGACAGACAATCCAGTTAATTTTCTTATCTGACCCTCACCTTTCCCAGAGTTTCTCTTCCTGCCGTATTCGTTAAGTGGCCAGCACCTGGAAATAATCTAATCATCTAATAATAGAGCAATGGTTAAATAAATTATGACATATGTGTGCAGCCATTTAAAACTTATATTTTCAAGGCTTTCTAGGTTAAGATGAAATCTTGCCAGTAAGCCAGTAACATACTTCTCCTAACTTTCAACTAAATCCCTATGAGGACTCAGACATAAATGAAAACTTAATACAACTCGGAAAACTAAGGCCCTATGTTAAACCTGTTACCAGAATCTGAGAGGAATTTCCACTAATAGCAAAGACAAGAAAAGCAGACACTCTTGTATCTTCCAGAGTCTGTGCATTTGAAAGCAGGTAAGTCTTATCATCATTCCCCACTTTCTGCTCCCTGAATTAATCAAGCATTTACTGTGCAAATACCAAATATTGAAAACTGTCCAAAATGCCTTAGGGTTATAAAGACATATAGGACCTTATTAATAGTCACCATAGCGGGGACTATGATGCCTTCCTGCAGTTTAACGCTTTCCACTTCAAAAGCACACCCCACCACGGATCTCATATTCTCACAGTGACACCAAGACAGGCAGAGTATGGTTTGCTTCCCGTTTGACAGCTAAAAAAGCATCTCAGGCAGGGACTCAGCTAAAAACGGAGCTTCTCTCATGGTGTTCAACTGAAGAGACTTTAATAAAGGGATTATTTGTTGAGATGTGAGCAGGGTTAGGGAGTCCCTGGGTGGTACAAATGGTTAATGCACTTGGCTGCTAACTGACCAATTGGAGCTTCAAGTCCAGCCAGAGGTGCCTCAGAAGAAAGGCCTAGCAAACTCCTTCCAAAAAATCAGCCATTGAAAACCTTATGGAGCACTGTTCTACTCTAACACACATGGGATCACCGTGAGTTGGAGTCCATGGCAACTGGTTGGTTGAGCAGGGTTAAGAGTGGTCCCTGGGTGGCACAAATGGTTTGCCCTTGACTATTAACCTAAAGGTTAGTCATTTGAACCCTCCCAGTGGCACCACCAAAGAAAGGCCTGGCAATCTGCTTCTGTAAAGATTACAGCCAAGAAGACCCTATAGAGCAGTTCTACTCTGTAGCACATGGGATCGCCATGAGTCGGAATCAACTCAATGTCAACAAAGTACGGGTAAGGCCAGCCAGGAAAGACTCCCATCTAGGAAAATAGTCGGTTCATATCTTTTCTCAGAACACCCATTGCACTCCCGGTTCATATTTAGGAGGCTTCTTATTTTTAAGAAGTTTGCTGGGACATTCCAAATCCAGAAAAACAACGACCCAGAAGTGATAATCTTCCGTTTCCTTACTCTCATCCTTAATGCCAAATAAACCCCTCTTTTTGCAAGCTAGAGATCCCAGCTAATCAGGCTGTGTTTTGCTCTAATTAACCTTTGAAGCAGGCATTTCCTCTTTTTTTCTTCTGGTTGTTTGAGGCCAAGCTCTCCTTAAAAGGTCAGTGAGCACCAAACCTAATCTGACTTTTAATGACTTTTGTAAATATGTCAGAATGAATAAATGCCAACATAATTAACCACCTAGCATATTATTCTACCCACTTCCTTTACCAATAGGGCAGATAGCCTGCAAAACCATACTCCAGGCAACTTTAACACTCCTATTTGTGATGTAGGAATTATTCGATCGGAGTCTATTTAGATCAGGCTTGATTTTCTGACTACTCCCAGGCATAAGAACCATCTGAGCACCAACGTAAAAATACAGATTCCATACTCTAGTCTTGCCAATCCTAATTTCTCTGATCTGGGGTGAAGCCTAGGAATATATATATGTTTCAAACTTCCCCCATGTAATTCTGTTGCAAAACCCAGTTAGAAAACCACTGATTTAGATCATTTTTCTCTTGGCATGGAGTCCATTGCAGCCATTCATCTCTACTCTCTTCCTCATTTCCACAAAACCCCTCAGCTACAAGCTCTTTTGTGGCATTCCCCTTCTCAAGGTGAACATTGATATGCCCATTAAATTGACTCCCCTCTCTGATCAAGGGGTGTCTAAATGATATAAAAAGTCTTTTCCAACTTCAACTTTCTAGGACTATGTAATTCGCTGGCTCAGAAATGGCAGAGTGAAAATGTAAGCATACCATAATTTGTTCCAAACCCAGTCAGTGGCCCCATCCCGCTGGATCAATGCCTCTGTCTGTTCTGTTGGTGAAGATGGTCACCAGGCCAGCACCTCCACACTTGTGACTGGTGGCCCCTGTGGCCCCAGGGTCAACATGGCAGCCTGGAGGAAGAAGCGAAAGCAAGGACCCAGGATCACTTCCAGGACCCACATTAGTGGCTAAGGACCACTCGCCAGGCCAATCAGCTTCACCATCACTGCACCACTCTCTGATGAGTGAAAAAGTAGATGCAAGAGAGAAGGGGATGTGAAAAATGTAATGGATGTCAATGAACAATTTGTGCAGAAATTGTTTAATTGGAACCTAATATGTGTGAACTTTCACCAAAAACACAATAAAATATCTATAAAAGAGAGAGAGAGAAAGGGAATCCCTAATGAAGTAACTCTGCTTCTGATTGTTTCTCAGGCTGTTCCCAAAGGCTGTGCAAATCCTCAAGTCCTGCTCAGACTCCCTCTTCCCACAAGAGGGCTTCCGACTCTAACTCCCTACACTTGCTGGTTCCCACCCTGGACAATACCAACCCCCAGGAGGCATTTAGAGATACGGAAGTGTATTTTTGGTTGTCACAATGGGGGCCATACTGGAACTTGGTAGGGAAAGGAGCAGATATGCCAAAAATCATTCAGTGGTCAAGACAGTTTTGCACTACAAAAAACTGTCCCACCCAAAATGCTGTTAGCAGAGGTGGAGCCAACATAGTACTGTAAACAGAAGCACCACACCATCCTTCCACAGCAAAGACCCGAAAAACTAAGTAAAACAGAGACAAATGTCAATCCTGGAACTCTAAGTGTCAAATGAAGAGATAAAGAAGTCAACCAAGCGCTGAATGGAATAAGAAACTGACAGAGAACAGAGAAAGAATAGAGAGCAAAGAGAATTACGAGCAGAGGTCCCCTATCAGCTAAAGCAGCACAGATCCACCATCTTGGACTCCTGTTGGAGATCGGCAGACAGGGAGTATGGGAAGGCATATTCACAGAGCTCTCAGCAGGAGACAGAGCACCTGTTAACCAGTGAGATATGCTTTCCCACCCCCCACCTGGTCTCCCCCTGCTTAGCCTTCACCGCTTCCTGGCTGGCCGATTCTTGGCTTCCTGATGGGCCGGATCCACTACTTCCAGGCAACCTGATTCACTGCTTCTTGGTGGGCCAATCTGACACTTGCCAGCAGGCCACAATAATGGCAGAGGAGATGCCTGTTCGATGCCTCGTGGATTCACCCTGCCCACAACAGCCAGCTTCTTCACTGTCATTTCTTTGTTGCTGGTGTTGCTTTTTTTGGCCTCTTTTGGTTTCTACCCTGCCTCTCATCTCCTCCCCCAGCTTCCTTTCGAACCCCTGACTCAGTGTGCCATCATTACTTCTTCATGACAGGCTGTGAAGTGCCGCTTAGCTGGGGAACTGCTCCCCCAAACAGTGCCGCCACATTGGTGGGATCCCTGGGGGCTCTTTTTTTTCTTTTCTTTTTTTTTTTTGTTTGTTTGTCTTCTCTTTCTTTTTTCTTTTTATTTTTCTTCATGTCGCAGTTTCTTGTCTCTTTCTGCTTACCTTCATTTCCTGTCTCCTGAATACCTGGCACTGTGTATCATCTCCATCCCTTATAGCTGGGTGGTACTGGATGGCTTGGGAGCTGCTTCCCCCGTCTGCACAGCCCCGCTGGTGGGATCCCTGGGGTTTTTTATTACCTAATTTTTTTTTTTTCCTTTTTTTTTTTTTTTTTTTTCTCAGTTTCTTGTCTCTCCACTCCAATGGCAGACTTCCTCAGCCCTTTTTTTTTTTTTTGGCCCCTGTTTCTCTCTCCTATTTTCTTCTTTCATACACCCACTTAGCTCCACAGATCACATCTTACCTGCCACCACCTATCTGCACCATGTGCTAAACATTACAATCTCAAGCAGCACAGGCACGGCCCTCCAGAACCTGCCCTGCACTGACCCCAGCTCACCTTGTCAGCCCCAGTACATGCCACAAACGACCCATCCCAGCCCCTCCCCTTCAGCTGGACCTGCCCTGCTGCACCATAAATGAGCAACAAGTGCTGCCCATTGGACAAGGAGGTGAAAACGATCGTGTCCACAGATGAGCAAACAGCAAAGAATGCACAGCCCACCTACTCACACATAACCAAATAAAACAAAAAAGCAGGACAAAACAAACAAATCTACAATCAATAAAAGAAAAAAATAACTACTGAATGCCCCCAAAGACAGCAGACAATATCAAAACATGTACAAAAACAGGATAGGATGGTTCCAGTAGGTGTCCAAAATAAAACACCAGATGACTTTCGAGTAGAAGAAAAGGCACTAGAACTACCTGTTAGGGAATTCAAATCTCTAATATTCAGAATTATCCAAAAGTTGAAGCAAAAAGCAGACAAAAAGGAGGAAAAAAATAGACAAATTCCTAGAAAAGGCAGACAAATTCATGGAAAATACAGACCAAAAAAAAATGTAAGAATTCAGGAAAATAATACAGGAAGAAAATGACAAAATAAATTCACAACTAGAAATCATACAAAAACAACAATTAGAAATCCAAAAGATAAATAAGATTTCAGAAATGGACAGTGTCATAAAGGGGCTGAGGAGCAGGTTTGAAATGATGGAAGACAGGATCAGTGAAATTGAAGACAAACACTTGGATACAACTTTGTTTGAGGAAAAATCAGAAAAAAAGAACAAAGAAAAATGAGGAAACACTGACAATTTCATGGGAAACAATCAAAAGCAAAAATTTGTGAGTCGTCAGAGTTCCAGAACAGGGGGAGGAAACGGAAAAAACAGAGAGGATCATTGAAGAATTGCTGGCAGAAAACTTCCTCAATATCATGAAAGATGAAAAGCTGACCATCCAAGAAGCTCAACGAACACCATATAGGATAGACCCCAAAAGAAAATCACCAAGGCATATCATAATCACACTCGCTAAAACCAAAGACGAACAAAGAATCCTGAGAGTAGCTTGAGAAAAACGAAAAGTCACATACAGAAGAGAAACAATAAGATTAAGCTCTGATTACCTGGCAGAAACCATGCATGCAAGACAGCAATGGGATGACATATATAAAACCTTGAAAGAAAAAAATTGCCAACCAAGAATAATATATCTTGCAAAACTCTCATTCAAATATGATGATGAAATTAGGACATTTCCAGATAAACAGAAATTAAGGGAATATGTAAAAACCAAAATTACAAGAATTATTAAAGGGAGTCCTTCAGTCTGAGAACAAACAACATCAGACCACAGCATGAATCTAAGACACAGATTGTACCAGCCAGATACCAACCTAGGAAATGAACTCTCAAGGACTATCCAAAACCGAAAGAATTATAACACAGAACCAGAGAGGTTAATCTGCAAACAACAATAACATCAGAACAATACAAGAGGGAATAAATGGTGTAGGTTTAGAACTTTTTAATGGAGAGGAAGGCAAGGCAATACCAAGTAATAATATACTGCTTCAAACAGATGAAGATAAGGGTAAATTTCAAGGTAACCACAAAGAAAGTTAACAATCCTACTCATTAAAATAAAGAAGAAAAACATAAAGTCTCAGTAAAAACAAAATCTATAAAAACAAAGAAATAAAAAAAATCACAAACAGAAGGAATTCAGCACAGGAGAGTAAGAGGAACAAAGAAAACATCAGCGCCACAAAAAAAAAGCACTACAAAATGACAGCAATAAACTCACACCTATCAATAATTACACTGAACGTAAATGGCCTAAATGCACCCATAAAGAGACAGAGAGTGATAGAATGGATTAAAAAACAGGATCATCACTATGCTGTCTAGCGGAGACACACCTTAGAAACAAAGAGGTAAACTCATTAAAAATCAAAGGATGGAAAAAAATATATCAAGCAAATAACTACCAAAAAAGACCGGAGTGGCAATACTAATCTCAGATAAAATAGACTTTAAAACAAAATCCACCATAAAAGACAAAGAAGGGCACTATATAACAATTAAAAGGACAATCCATCATGAAGACATAACCATAATAAACATCTATGCCCCCAATGACAGGGCTCCAAAATACATAAAACAAACTCTAACAACACTGAAAAGAGAAATTGACAGTTCCACAATAATAGTAGAAGACTTCAACACACCACTCTCGGTAAAGGACAGAACATCTAGAAAGATACTCAGCGAAGATACAGAAGACCTAGAGGGCACAATCAGCCAACTTGACCTCATACACATATGTAGAACACTTCACCCAACAGATGCAAAGTACACATTCTTTTCCAACGCACATGGAACATTCTCCAGAATACACCACGTGTTAGGCCACAGATCAACCCTCAACAAAATCCAGCACTTTGAGATAATAGAAAGTATCTTCTCTGACCACAACACCATCAAGGTAAAAATTAACAACAGGAAGAGCAAGGAAAAAAAATTAATTACATGGAAACTGAACAACACTCTGCTTAAAAACCACTGGGTTATAGAAGAAATCAGAGATGGAATCAAAAATTTCCTAGAATCAACAACGATGAATCTGTGAAGCATTGCATAACATGGATGAAACTTGAGGACATTATGCTGAGTGAAATAAGTCAATCACAAAAGGACTAATATTGTATGAGACCTCTATTTTAAAAACCCATGAAAAAGTTTACATACAAGAAGTAAAAATCTTTGTTGGTTACCAGGGATGGGACGGGTTGGGGGGGAATACTAAATAGGCAATAGATAAGTGCTAACTTTGGTGAAGGATGAGACAGTACACAATACTGGGGAAACGAGCGCAACTTGTACAAGGAAAGGTCATGGAAGCTCCATAGACACTTCCAAACTCCCTGAGGGACTGAATTGCTGGGCAGAGGGCTGTAGGGACCATGGTCTCAGGGAACAGCTAGCTCAACTGGCATAACACAGTCTATAAAAACAATGTTCTACATTCTACTTTGGTGAGTAGTGTCTGGGGTCTTAAAAGTTTATGAGCAGCCATCTAAGATACTCCGCTGGTCTCACCCCTTCGGGAGCAAGGGAGAATGACGAGAACAGGATACAAGGAAAATATTAGTCCAAAGGACTAATGGACCACAGCTACCAAGGCCTCCACGAGACTGAGTCCAGTACAGCTAGATGGTGCCCGGCTTCCACCACTGACTGCTCTGACCGGGATCACAACAGAGGGTTCTGGAC
>NW_004443943.1:533469-561394 GCF_000243295.1 Trichechus manatus latirostris
GAGAGGGTTGACATATCATGCGGTTGTTAACCAATGTCAAAAAACAATATGTGTACTTCACCTGAACTACAATAAAAAAAAAATTTCCTAGCATCAAATGAGAATGAAAATACATCATACCAAAACCTTTGGGACACAGCAAAGGCAGTGCTCAGAGGACAATTTATAGCAATAGATGCACACATCAAAAAAGAAGAAAGGGACAAAATCAAGACATTGACTACACAACACAAATAGAAAAAGAATAGCAAAAAAAAAAAAAAAAAAAGCCCACAGCCAGTAGAAGAAAGGAAAGAGTAAAGATCAGAGATGAAATAAATGAAACAGAAAAACAATAGAAAGAATCAACAGAACCAAAAGTTGGTTCTTTAAAGGATCGACAAACCACTGGCCAGACTGACAAAAGAAAAACAGGAGAGGAAGCAAATAACCCAAATAAGAAATGAAATGGGGGACATTACAACAGACTTAAATGAAATAAAAAGGGTCATAACAGAGTATTATGAAAAAGTATACTCCAACAAATTGATAACCTAGAGGAAATGGACAAATTTCTAGAAACACACTACCTACCCAAACAAACACAAAATCATGTTGAAAATCTGTACAGGCCCATAACAAGAGAAGAGATTGAAAAGGTAATAAAAAAAACTTCCAACAAAAAAAAAGCCCTGGAGAATTCTACCAAACATTCAGAGAAGAGCTTACACTAGTACTACTCAAACTATTTCAGAACACTGAAAAGGAAGCAACACTTCTGAATTTTATGAAGCCAGCATAACCCTGATACCAAAATCAGGCAATGACACCACAAAAAAAGAGAATTACAGACAAATATCTCTCATGAATATAGATGCAGAAATTCTCAAAAAAATTCTAGCATATAGAATTCAGCATCGTATCAAAAAAATAATACACCACAACCAAGCAGGATTCATACCAGGTATGCAAGGATGGTTCAACATTAGACAATCAATGAACGTAATCCACCACATAAATAAAAGGAATGAAAAGAATCACATGATCATTTCAATTGACACAGAAAAGGCATTCAACAAAGTCCAACAGCCCTTCCTGATAAAAATTCTCAATAAAATAGGTATAGAAGGGAAATTTCTCAACATAATAAAGGGCATCTATGTAAAACCAACAGCCAACACCATTCTTAATGGAGAGAGGCTGAAAACATTCCCCTTGAGAACAGGAACAAGACAAAGATGCCCTTTATCACCACTCCTATTTAACATTCTGCTGGAAATCCTAGCTCCAGCAATAAGGAAAGAAAAAGAAATAAAGGGCATCTAAATTGGTAATGAAGAAGTTAAATGGTCCCTATTTGAGGATGATATGATACTATATGTAGAAAACCCAAAAGACTCCACGAGAAAACTACTGGAACTAATAGAAAGATTCAGCAGAGTAGCAGGATACAAGATAAACATACAAAAATCAGTTGGATTCCTATACACCAATAAAGAGAATGATGAAAAGGAAATCAGGAAAACAATACCATTTATAATAGCCCCTAAAAAAATAAAATACTTAGGAATAAATGTAACTGGCAATGTAAAAGACCTATACAAAGAAAACTACAAAACACTACTGCAAGAAACCAAGAGACCTACATAAATGGAAAAACATACCATACTCATGGATAGGTAGACTCAACATTTTGAAAATGACAATTCTACCCAAAGCAATCTACAAATACAATGAAATCCGGATCCAAATACCAACAACATTCTTTAAAGAGTTGGAAAAAACACTCATTAACTTTATATGGAAAGGGAAGAGGCCCCGGATAAGTAAAGCATTATTGAAGAAGAAGAAAGTAGGAGGACTCGCACTCCCTGACCTCAGAACCTACTATATAGCTACAGTAGTCAAAACAGCCTGGTACTGATACAACAAAAGATACATTAACCAATGGAACAGAATTGAGAACCCAGATGTAAATCCAACCACCTACGATTACGTGATCTTCAACAAGGGCCCAACATCCATCAAATGGGAAAAAGACAGTCTTTTTAACAAATGGTGCTGGCAAAACTGGATATCCATCTGCAAAAAAATGAAGCAGGACCCGTAACTCACACCATACACAAAAACTAATCAAAATGGATCAAAGACTAAATCTAAAACCAAAAACTATAAAGATCATAGAAGAAAAAATAGGATCAATGCTAGAGACCCTAATACATGGCTTTAACAGAATAAAAACCATAACAAACAATATACAAACTCCAGAAGATAAGCTAGATAACTGGGATCTTCTAAAAATTAAACACGCTCATCAAAAGACTTCACCAAAAGAGTAAGAAGAGAACCTACAGACTGGGGAAAAAATTTTGGCTATTACAAATCCAACAAAGTTCTAATCTCTGAAATCCACAGGAAAATCCAATACCTCTACAACAAAAAGACAAATAATCCAATTTAAAAAATGGGCAAAGGAAACGAACAGACACTTCACCAAAGACATTCAAGTGGCTAACAGACACATGAGGAAATGCTCACGATCACTAGCCATTAGAGAAATGCAAATCAAAACCACAATGAGATACCATCTCACCCTGGCATTACTGGTACAAATCAGAAAATAACAAATGTTAGAGAGGCTGCAGGGAGATTGGAACTCTGATGCACTGCTGGTGGGAATGCAAAATGGTACAACCATTTTGGAAAATGATATGGCGCTTCCTCAGAAAGCTAGAAATAGACATACCATTCGATCCAGCAATCCCACTCCTAGGAATATATCCTAGAGAAATAAGAGTCATCACTCGAACAGACATATGCACACCTATGTTCACTGCAGCATTGTTCACAATAGCAAAAAGATGGAAACAACCTAGATGCCCGTTAACAGATAAATGTATAAACCAACTATGGTAGATACAATGGATTGCTATGCAATGATAAAGAACAATGATGAATCTGTGAAGTATCTCACAACCTGGATGAATCTGGAGGGCAGTATGCTGAGTGAAATAAGTCAATCACAAAAGGACAAATATTGTATGAGACCACCACTATGAAAACTCATGAAAAAGTTTACATACAAAAAGAAACAATCTTTGATGGTTACGAGGGAGGGGAGGGGCCGGGGTGAAAAAACGCTAAATAGACAATAGATAAGCGGTAAATTTTGTGAAGGGTAAGACGGTTCACAATACTGCGGAAGCCAGCACAAGTTTTTCAGGGTAAGGTCATAGAAGCTTCATGGACAAATCCAAACTCCCTGAGCAACCAAATTACTGGGCTGAGGGCTGTGGGGACCATGATCTCAGGGAACATCCAGCTCAACTGGCACAACATAGCTTGTAAAGAAAATGTTCTACATTCTGCTTTGGTGAGTAGCATCTGGGGTCTTAAAAGCTTGCGAGTGGCCATCTAAGATACTCCACTGGTCTCATCCCTTAGGGAGCAAGGGAAAATGAAGAAAACTAAAGACACAAGGGAAAGATTAGTCCAAAGGACTAACAGACTATAACTACCATGGCCTCCACCTGACTGAGTTCCGTAGAACTAGATGGTGCCCAGCTACCACCACCGACTGCTCTGACAGGGATCACAGTAGAGGGTCACAGACAGAGCTGGAGAAAAATATAGAACAAAATTCTAACTCAAAAAAAGACCAGACTTACTGGCCTGACAGAGACTGGAGAAACCCTGAGAGTATGCTCCCCGAACACCCTTTTAGCTCAGTAATGAAGTCACTCCAGAGGTTCACCTTTTAGCCAAAGATTAGACAGGCCCATAGGACAAAATAAAACTAAAGGGGCACAACAGTCCAGGGGCAAGGAGTAGAAGGCAGGAGGGGACAGGAAAGGTGGTAATAGGGAACGCAAGGTTGAGAAGGGAGAGTACCAACATGTCATGGGGTTGTTAATCAGTGTCATAAAACAATGTATGTACTGTTTCATGAGAAGCTAGTTTGTTCTGTAAACCTTTATCTAAAGTACAATTTAAAAAAAGAATAAAATTAACTTAAAAAAAAAAAAAGAAATGCTAGGAAAAAAAAAATGTCATTATCACCCACACAGTGACAGGGAATGATTTACAGTCTGAACTACACAATTTAGCCCTTAATTATGGCTCTTTGTCAGGAGAATTTATTGCAGCATTGTTCAGATAGCAAAAGCCTGGAAGCAATCTAAAAGACCACTGATAAGGGGCCATTAAATAAAGTGTCGTACATTCATACAAAGGAATTCCATTAGAAAGAGTAAAGGAGATCAATATATACTGATACACAGCAATATCTGAGATATAGTATGAATCTTAAAAAGCAAAGCACAGAGGAGTATTATATATAGTATGTATTATGTCTCTATCTATATTTTGTTAAAAGGGAAGGTACTCTATGTACATATATGTTTGCATATAGAAAGAATCTCTCCAGAAGGTATTTAAGAAGCTTATTTGGGGGAAAGAGAATCAAGGGATGGAGCAGGGTTGGAAGAGGGTCGCTATGAGTCAGAATCGATGCGATCGCAGTGGGTTTGGTTTGGTATATATCCTGTAGGACTCTTTGAATTTTCATTATGTGAGTGTATTATTTTTTAAACAATGAATACCATTCTCTTCAGTACTAGTGTTGCTTTGCATGTGTTTGCCTTGCCCCCTGCATCTATATGTTAAGTTCCTTGGAGACAGAGATATTCCCAGGGGCACCTAGCATGGAGCAGGTGCTCAGTATATTCCTATTGGTTTATGCATTAATGGGTTTCTGAAAGAATTGAGCTGGGAAAATAATTCCTTTGAAAACTAATATATCTGCCAAGACAAATGAGACCTGTTGGAAGCCTTTTCCAACCTGGACTTTCTTGCCTGTCCCTTTTCGCTAGAGTGAAGGAGTTCCTAGGTGGCACAAATGGTTAAGCGCTTGGCTACTAACCAAAAAGTTGATGGTTGGAATGCACCCAGAGGCACCTTGGAAGAAAGTCCTCCCAATTTACTTCTGAAAGATCACAACCACTGAAAACCGTATGGAGCACAGTTCCACTGTGCCACACATGGGGTCACCACAAGCCAGAATCGACTGGTCGGCAACTGGTTTGGTTTTTTTGTTTGGTTCGTTGGTTGGCTGGTTAAAGTGAGGCTGGGGATTTGAGCAACCCAGCCACCTCTTCCACACAAGCTACTCCACAGCTTAGAAACCTGAAGTAGCTGAATGACATTTGTAATGTCCCACCTACGCTGTGCCAAGCAAGATTCTGAGCACTTTTGCCTACATTAACTCATTTGCCTCTTACCAATTCCACAAGGCAAATATTTTCACGTCAGGGACTGGGATGCAGAGGTTGAAACTTGCTCAAGACCACACAGATTTGTCACTGGGGTCTTCCAATTCCACATTTAATCCTCTTTCCTGCACAAAGCCCTACAACACAAACCATCTGGCGTTTCTTCAGAATGACAGGACAGCAGTTCCATTTAGCTGGGTGGTCTCTGGTCTTCCAGTTACATGCTTGGGGTTTTGGGCAAATTAGGTGGCCTCCTGGCCCCATTTCCTCATCTGCCAAACAAAAAAGACAGTTCTTACCTACAAAAATGACAGGGGAGAGATGAAATGATACATGGTCTACAAAGCATTGAGCTTTATGTCTGACTCATAGAAGCTCAGTAAAGGTAAATTTCTTTCACCTCTTCTTCCTCCCTTCATGCTACCAGAGCTGCCCTTCTAAAATCCAGTTTAATAGAATGACACTCTCTATTCTAATGTGCTTATTTTGAAATTTTCCAATATTACTTCTTGGACTGCAAAATTCAAGATCTCGGTAACCTGCTCCATTCTTTAAAAGGTTATTGCAGTTCCAACAAGTTCTGGTCAGCTTTCAAAGTCCTCAACAGGCATTGCTTTGTCACTATTCTTCAAAACAGACAGTGGTTGGCCTAATAAGACAGGTCTGACTTGCTCCTTGAAGCAAGGAGAATGAATAGATGGTGGCATTGATGGTTATGACAACAATAATGTAACAGAAGTTTTTCCCTAAACCTTATTCATTTCAATTTGTCTACCTGGGAGGTACAATTTTGGCATGAAGATCTCCATGTTATTACCCATGTCATTACCTCTGTTTGAAAAATTTAAATATTCCTTAGTTATATTAAGGGGCCCCAGTGGCACAGTGGTCAGGCATTTGGCTGCTAACCAAGAGGTCAGCAGTTCGAATCCACCAGCTGCTCCTTGGAAACCCTATGAGGCAGTTCTACTCTGTCCTATGGGGTCACTATGAGTTGGAATCGACTCGACAGCAACGGGTTTGGTTTTGGTTTTCAGTTATATTAAAGCTCCAGATATTACTAGAACAAATGCTTTGTCTCTCTCTTTTTTAAATCACATTTGTAACAGATATATTTAATCACAATTCAATTACAAAATCCCAAAATGGGACAAAGTCTAAAAAGGCCATATACCCTAGCCATTCGTCTGCCTTCAAGAAAAACTAAACTGAAATTACCTTGGACACACAGATTTATATCGTTAAAAACAACAACAACAAAGTTGAGTGCCTATTCTTTGCCTACAGTAGTAGGTCCTCTAGAGATAGAAGACAAAATCTACTACCTCAGTCATCCAGTCCAGAAGATCCCAAGCTGGTTTACACAAATACCCATGCTCACACACCACACCCCACCCCGCAGATCTTCTGATTTAATTGACTGCAGATGGGACTTTGGGGATCAGTTGTTTCTTTTTTTTAACCTCCCCAAGTGATTCTAATATGTAGTCAGTGTTGAGAACAATCAACCTAATGTTTTTTTAACATCTTTATTGAGATATTATACCATATAATTCACTCATTTAAACTGTATAATTCAACGTGTTTAGTATATTCATAAGGAGTCCCTGAGTGACACAGAGGGTTAAGCACTAGGCTACTAACTAAAAACGTTGTGGTTCAAACTCACCCAGAGGCTCCTCAGAAGAAAGGCCTGGAGATCTGCTTCAGAAAGATCATAGCCATGAAAACTCTACAGGGCACAGTTCTACGCTGAAACACATGGGGTTGCCATGAGTCAGAATTGACTTGACTGGAAAAGTGTATTCATACAGTTGTGCAACCATCACCACGATCTAATTTTAGAGCATTTCCATCATCCTAAAAAGAAGTCCATACCCATAGCAGCCACTCCCCATTCCCCACCCACTCCCACACCTAGCCCTAAACAACTGCTAATCTACTTTCTGTCTTTATAGATTTGCTTACTCTGGGCATTTCATGTAAATGGAACCATACAACATACGGTCTTTTGTTACTAGCTTCTTTCACTTAGTATAATGTTTTAACGATTCATCCATGTTGTTCATCCATGCTGTAGCATGAATCAGTACTTCATTCCTTTTTATGGCCAAATAGTATTCTATTGGATGGATGGTCCACCTTTTGTAGGTAGACAAAATCAGTCGATGGTCATTTGGGTTGTTTCCACTTTTTGGCTATTATAAATAACCCTGATGTTTAAAATCACTTTTAAAAGAGCTACCTTTCAAGTAATATAAAACATATAAGCAACAGTTCGATAGCGTTTCCCCAGGAGAGAACTCTAACTCTAACCCTTCTCTTCCGTGGCTTTCTTTAATCACACCGCTCTTCCACTTGGTGTGCAGAACCGAGCACATTTCTTTTAGAAGCAGCATGGTGAAACTTAAATGGCTGCATTCCTTTTTTAAACCAGGATATGGTTTCACCTAGTAAGGTTATTATTTAATTCTGGTTCACAGCATCATTTTCCTAGCCAGCACCTTGTACAGAACCTTTTACCAGTCTGAGGTCTTCCAAGTCACCCATTTCAGCAGCAACCTCAACCTCAGCATCAGCAGCCCCTCCACCAACTCTCTCTGCCTCCCTCCTATCAAAACTATATGACAAGCTCCCGTGTTAGTTATTTCATCTCCTTTGTTAATTCAAATCAATATTATTTCATCCAGCAAATTGCAAAATGAAAATAACTATCATGCTTGAAGGCAGTAACCCTGGTGGCCAGGGACCTAACTACAGAAAACAGCACCTAGGACAACCAGCATTAAATTGCTGAATGATCTCTCACAGCTGGCAGTGGAAACTGTGATGGCCAATAGAAACTTCTAATTGGTGCCCCACCTCAAGCATCACCCAGGTCATGTACCCTACCTGCCCCCACCCCCCAGTTAGGCCTCTGCTGTTGGCACAATAGTTAATGTGCTTGGCAGCTAACCGAAAGGTCAGGCAGTTTGAACCCACCAGCAGCTCAGCTGAAGAAAAGACCTGGCGATCTGCTCCCATAGAGATTACAGCCTGGAAAACCCTATGGGGCAATTCTACTATGTCTTATAGGGTTGCTATGAGTCAGAATCGACTCGACAGTACACAATGACAACATCATGTTTGAACACTTGCTGAGTTTCAAACACCGTGCTAAGCACTTTCCATAGATTACCTCACTGTATACTAATAAGGAAGATAGAAGAAGAATTGGCACCTTTGAATTATGGTGTTGGCAAAGGATATTTAATATACCATGGACTGCTAGAAGAATGAACAAATCTGTCTTGGAAGAAATACAGCCAGAATTCTCCTTAGAAGATGGCAAGACTATGTCTTACATACTTTGGACATGTTATCAGGAAGGATCAGTCCCTGGAGAAGGACATCAAGCTTGGTAAAGTAGAGGGTCAGCAAAAAAGAGGAGGACCTTCAATGAGATGGATTAACACAGTGGCTGCAACAATGGGCTCACGCATAACAAGGATTGTGAGGATGGCACGGGACTGGGCAGGGTTTCGTTCTGTTGTACATAGGGTTGCTATGAGTTGGAACTGACTCAACCGCACCTAATAACAACTACTACCCTTCAAGACAGATTTTACTGTCTCTGTTTTACAGATGAGAAAACTGAAAGTTGGAGAGCTTGAGCAATGCACCCAAGCACACTCAGTGTGTAAGTGACACACACAGGATTTCTACCCAGATCAATGTGGCCCTCAGCCTTAATATTATACTTCCTGTTCTGTTTATATAATTATGGAATTAGGCAACAAATGATTGTGCCTTTGGGATACAGAATTGGGCAAAACAAAACTGTCCCTGCCTTTATAGGATTAGTTTGTCGTGCTGCGGTGGTTTGCTTGTTGCTGTGATGCTGGAAGCTATGCCTCTGGTATTTCCAATACCAGCGGGTCACCCATGGTGGACAGGTTTCAGCAAAGCTGCCAGACTAAGATAGACTAGAAAGAAAAGCCTGGCGATCTACTTCCGGAAATTAGCTAATGAAAACTCTACGAATTATAACAGAATATTGCCCGATATAGTGCTAGAAGATGAGCCCCTAGGTTGGAAGTCACTCAGGATACACAGTAGCCACGACAATGTACTGGAGCATACACCGATCGTGAAGATGGTGCAGGACTGGGCAATGTTTTGTTCTCTTCTACATGGGGTTGCCACGAGTCAGAGCTAACTTGATGGCAACTAACAGCAATAACAACAACAAAGGATAGAGATGTTAAAATATTATCACACTGTCATAGAATGACACATTGTGAAAAGTAGCAATAAGGAAAGGTGCACCATGATACCAGAGTGCATATAGCCTGGTCTAGTGGGAGGCAGGACATTTGGGAGATGATTTCCCTAAAGAAGTAGCATTTGAGCTCTGTGAAAAGCTTGTCCTCCATAAAGGAATGCTGGAAGTGCAGGAGCAGTGGCGGAGGAGTATCTTCTGAGATATGCTTCCGCGATAGTGCTGCGAAGGTGAGCACCTGGTTTGCCGTCTTGCCCTCCAGCCCTTTCTCTCGTTCCTAGTTGCCTATCTCCAGGATTTCTCCTGCATTTGTCCTTATCTCACGTCATGCCACGTGTGCGGCAATTTCTTCAACTTACCAGAGCAAATCAGTAGCATCTTCTCAGTGATCCACAGCCGCAGAAAACAATCCCACTGAAACCAACACCCATTCAGAAGGGAAAATGTGGCCCAAATGATTAAAAAACATGTTACACTCTATTTGGCAGGTTTGATTCCAAAAGACTTAGAGAATATTATTGCCAGGGCTTGGGGGAAGGGAAAAAAACAAGTCTGCTTTTACGCAGACACCAAAATTGCTGCAATATTCCAGCTGCTCTGAATTGAAGGCAGTGCACCCGGCAGCTTCCGCTCCACGAGCTAAGGTTTTGCTGCCACCTGCTGCTCTGCGCCTGGAAGTGCACTGGGACCCATCAAGTGTTATCACAGAGCCCAGGGCGAGAGGGAGAAAAGAAGAGCGGGTTTCAGTTCACACCGGTAACTATAAACAGGGTGTTGCCAGTCCTGGGCTGATGGGCAGTTCCCTCTGGGATGTGGGCAGCTGGGACTGGGGTCTGCTCTTTTGAGAGGCTAGGATCCCTCTTTTAGAGATAGAGGATGACTGAATGTGGGATTTTTACTCACACTGTTGACCTGCTTGAATGCCCTCCTCTGAAATTAATTTATTCACCCTCCCTTGGTATCAAACCCACACCACTTAGCATGAACATAGACGGCCTATGCTGATCTGGCCCTGGTATTTTAATCAGGGTTCTCGACAAAAATTGAACCAAGAGGATATCTATTGTATATCTGTATCTATAACCAATTGAGAGAGAGGGAGCCCTGGTGGCACACTGGTTAAGAGATAAGCTGCTAACCAAAAGGTCGCCAGTTCGAATCTACCAGCTGCTCCTTGGAAACCCTATGGGGCAGTTCTACACCGTCCTATACGGTCGCTATGACTCGGAATCGACTCGAAGGCCATGGGTTTGGTATTGAAAGAGAGAGAGTAATCTACTTTACTTAAGGTCAACTAATTTAAATGTGAATCACACGTTAATACCTTCATAGCAGCATCTAGACTCATGTTTGACCAAACAACTGGGCATCATAGCCTGGTCACGCTGACATATAAAATTAGCCATCACATCCAGTTTGGGTGATCGCCAACCTGTCTCTAACACTCTGTTCTAGCCACACTATGAATCATACCATCATCCCACCCATGTTTCTCTTGCCCTCTCCCGCCCTTGCCCATGATTTTCCCAAGGCTGAAATGACCTGTAATATCTGCCTGTCCTCTTCTCCTGGCTAACCCTGCCCAGTATAGATCTCAGTTTAAAGATTATATCCCCCAAAAAGCCTCCGACCCTCTCCTACATCTTCTCCCACATCCTCCCCTCTCACTCTGTGTTTATGCCTAACTTAAGACTTCCCGCATTCATACTGTCAAAGGGATAGACATATAGATCAACGGAACAGAGTAGAAAGCCCAAAAATAGGTCCACATAAACATGGCCAACTGATTTTCAACAAATGGGCAGAAGCAATTTAATGGAGAGGAACTATCTTTTCAATAAATGGTGTTGAAACAATTGGATAGCCATAAGCAAAAAAAAAAAAAAAGACCTTAATCTGCACCCTACATCATATACAAAAATTAACTCAAAATAGATCATAGACCTAAATATAAAACCTAAAACTACAAAAATTTTAGAAGAAAACCTAAGGGAAATATTTATAACCTTGACTTGGCAAGAGTTTTTAGATATGACACCAAAAGCACAATCAATAAAAGAAAAAAATTGGTAAACTGAATCTCATCAAAATGTCAAATTTTTGCTCCCTAAAAGATGCTGCTAGAGAAAAAAAAAAGCCACAAACTGGGAACAAATTTTTGTAAATCACATATTTAACATAAGACTTGTATCCAGAATATATAAGGAATTCTCAAAACTCAACAGTAAACCAACATACAAACCCAATTTTTAAAAATAGGCAAAAGATTTGAACAGACACTTCACCAAGAAGATATATGGATGTCAAGTAAGCCCATAAAAAGATGTTCAACGTCATTAGGATACGGAGCTTCTGACACTCTCATACATTGCTGATGGGGATACAAAATGGTACCACTACTATGGAAAACAGTTTTTTATAAAGCTAAATATACATGTGCCATAAAAAAACGAAACCAAACCCATTGCTGTCGCCCAACAATTCCACTCCCTGATAATTACCCACATGAAATGAAAACCTATGTTCACAGAAAAAAACCTGGACGTAAATGTTTGTAGCTGCTTTGTGCATAATCACCAAAAGCTGGAAACAACCCAAATGTCCCTCAAGTTGAAAATGGATAAACAAACTGTGATACATCCACTTAATGGAATACTACTTGGCAGTAAAAAAGAAACCAAAAAACAACTGATGCATGCAACAATATGGATGAATCTCAAATGCAGTATTCCAAATAAAAGAGACCAGGCTCTAAAGGCTTTATTCTGTAGGATACCATTTATAAGACATACTGGAAAAGAATCAGAGACCAGATCAGTTGTTGCCAGGGGCTGGGGATGAGGAGGGCTTGACTGCAAAGAGGTAGAAGGAGGGAATCTTTTTAGACAAGTGATGGAACCATTCTACATCTTGATTATGATGGTGGTTACACAGCGTTATGCATTTGCCAAAACTCATAGAACTGTACAGCAGACTGAATTTTACTGTATGTAAATGAAAAAATAAATTTAAAAATAGAAGAAAAAAACTGAGCACCCTCAGGACAGCTGGTGCCTTGACAGGATTGGCAAAAAGGCATCCTCTTCTGTCACAAAAGTCTCCTGTAGTACTCACATTCCAAACCCACTGCCACCAAGTCTACTCTGACTCCTAGTGACCCTATAGGACAGAGGAGAACTGCCCCATAGGATTTCCAAGGAGTGGCTGGTGGATTCAGACTGCTGACATTTTGGTTATCAGCCGAGCTCTTAACCTCTGCGCCACCAGGGCTCCTCTCACGTTCCAGGCATCGCTTAATGAGAGGTAGAAGTTGGACTTCAGTCTGCTCGCCTCTGTTTCCTCTTGGGCCAAACTTAGTGCACAAACTGCTAAACCTTCCCGGATCACATTGACCCGGATTATAACTGACTATTCAACTGTTTTCCTCTCTGTCAGTGAGCTGCTCAAGGAGCTTTCTAATCCATCACCATATCCCCAGTGAGCCGCTCAGTAGCCAGCACAAAAAATATTTATTGAATGGGTGAATGAATGATGCCCGCCTCCTGGAAACTATCTCTAAACAGGCTACTCCAAGTGTTGTTTCCTTCCTGTGAAGTCCTAGAGGACCCATCTGTGCCTCTCATTTGTCACAACCAACAGTAGAGGCAATGACACTCTATCGATATAGACATGAGTAGGTGAGTATCTTCTCAGCTAGACTGTAAGCTCTTCTGAGGAGGAAAGAGATACACAATACTGTATCCCCTACAGAGACTAAAATAGTGCCCAGCATATACATTGTTGTTAGTTGCCATCAAGCCTGTCCCTGAATCCAGGCAACCTCAAACACAACCCAACAAAACACTGCCTGGTCCTGAGCTATCTATCTCCATGATCAGCTGTGGATCAGGCTGTGTGATCCATAGTGTTTTCTTGGACAGATTTTTGGAAGTAGATTGCTAGGCCTTTCTTCCTAGTCTTTCTTAGTCTGGAAGCTCTGCTGAAACCTGTTTAGCGTCATAACACACAATCCACCACTGAGGGACAGGTGGGGGCATGAGGTACACTGACTGAGAACTAAACCTGGGTTTCCCACATAGAAGGCCAGAATTCTATTACTTAACCACAAAGGCCCCCCAGCATACACATAGAAACAGCTTTGAAAATGTTAGTTGACAGGTTGAAGAAACACTAATTTTTTCTCCAACGGTGGAGAGGAAAAATCAGGCTAAGAGGCAGAAAAAGACAATTAGATAAAACCATTTAGAAAAATCCATTTAGATAAGCAAATAATTTTTATGACTGACGAGGTACTGTTTTTATTTTTTTTTTGCTAATGTGGACATGTGCTTCTTTAAAGAATAAAAATGAACCAGAGGATTAATGTTAAGTAGGAAAACACAGTGCTGATAAAAGCAAATGTTCCAAAATGTTTTCCTCTATGTTTCCATAAAGAAGGCTTCTGTATATCTGTGTATTCTTACATCTCTGCAGAGACACAAGGTATATGAAAGGAGGCTGGTGTGTGGAGACACAGCTCAGTTTCTAATATTGTTCTTAAGGATATCCATCTCATAAATGGGGATAAACTACAACACCAGGCTTCTATCTTTTGTAGGAGGAACACATGCAAAACATTTCAGGATCCTTGGGGAAAGGGGAAAATAGCTATTGACAGCATTTTGAGGACGGACGTTGATAATATAGTAAGAGCACTCTGAGCATTCGAAATAGGGGTGAGGCAAATGTGGCTGTAAAACCAGTCACCCCACTGGTCACCAGGATTGATCTGTCCCATCCAGCTACAGCCCCTGCTGCAGTCAAGGTATTATTAGTACTAATGTTACTATGAAATACATTTCATGGAATAAGGTGTTAATAGAGTTAATAGCCATTGTTGTGGTTAGGTGTCGTTGAGTCCATTTCAACTCATAACTTCCAACTCATACAGACTCCAAGTGACAGTAGAACTGCCTCATAGGGTTTTCTAGGCTATAATTTTTATGGGAGAAGATCGCCAGGTGTTTCTCCCGTGGAGCTACTGGGAGGGTTCGAACCACCAACGTTTAGGCTAGCAGCCGACCACTTAAACATTTGTTCCATCAGCGCTCCTTAAAATCTCTATATGGTTGGGCAAAGGACTGGAAGCCAGTGGCCTACCTCAGGATTTGATTCAAGAAGCACAAGGCACATCTCCAGCATGCAAATCTCTCTCGCATAGTAATGGCCCGTGAGCAGAAATGCAGTCATTCTTTTCATGTCTGGCAGTTCTAGGGTTTTCAAGTCTCCCTTTACATTTCACTTACTTCCTTACAGGCTGAAATTTGTCTTTTCTGGAGTGGCACAGAGGAGCCTGTGACCACCGAGTTGTAGCAATGATAGTGCACCTGTCCCTAGGTCTCTGCTTCTGCCTCTGGAAGTAGCCGCACTGACACCCAACACTGTGATGGTCCCAGCTAATGAACCCTACTTTAGGCAGAGAAGGAGGATTCTGCCTAAGAGACCAGTTAAGAACAAGGACCCAAAGTAAGACAGACCAGAGCTCTGCCATTTACTTTCTGTGTGACCTTGGATAAGTTACTTAACCACTCTGAGCCTCTGCTTCTGCATCTGTAGAATAGAGATAATAATACCTCATGGGGTTGTATGAGGTTAGATGACATGTTGTTGTTAGGTGTTGTCAAGTCGATTCCAACTCACAGCAACCATATGTACAAGACGAAACACTGCCAGTCCTGCACCATCCTTACAATAGTTGTTATGCTTAAGCCCATGGTTGCAGCCACTGTGACACAGTGCACAGACATGGCTTATTACAGAGCCTGACCCATAGCAAGCACTCAATAAATAATGATTTTTTTTTTTAATGTTTTCAATAATTCTAAAGGCAAACTGGGGGAAAGGGAGGGACTATTGTTACCTGAATAGGGTCTGTGCCCTGGAGCAGTCAAGCCAATGAAACATACTCCAAGTCAGAAAGAGTGAGAAAATTTATTTAGGAGATGTCCACCAACGGGGAATTCAACAGCAACACAGGCTGTCTCTATGAAGTCCCAAAAGGCAAGACTACATTACAGCTTATATATGATTTTTACAAAGGTTAGAAGTGTCTTTGTAGCCCACAGACGGCATGGCAGGACAAGTTATTCATTACAAGGTAATTACAAGAGACTCTATCAGACTAAAGAGATACATACCAGACATCTCTTTATCAGGCTAAAGAGATACATGCCAGACTTCTGGGCTCTAATCTTCCTGTGGGGGGTTGTAAATCACAGGTGGCCAGAAAGAGCAAAACAAATTAATTAACAAAGGTATGCGGAAAGGAGAAGGCAGGCAGGAAAAAAAACTTACAGGTTCATCATGGCGTTTGTTATGTCAAGCGCTCAATCGCCCATTTTGAAAAGGAGAAAACATACTGTGGAGTATTAGGTGCACACTATGACCTTGATTCTGTATCTGAATTCTCCAAAGGGAGACCTGAGCATTCATCCTATGACTCCCCTATAAAAAGCAGAGACATCTGCATCAAGTCGGACTCCAAGCCCTCCGTGTGTCATGTGTGACCCTTCTCTGACACTCAGCTGGGAACCAAGGCTGTTAGCACCCAAAGACACAGCAGACCAGTGACTGCCAATTCCGTTTCGGGGTCTGCATTTGCTTACTGCTTTACATAGGCCATTTGGCTGACTGCTTTCCAAGGAAGTCATGGACTAAAATGTCTGAATCCATTTGGCAGCATCATATACCCACTGTTAATGTTCCAGTTTTAAATCACAGGTGGGGCTGGCCCCCGGCAGCATTGAGGAGGAGAACCCTCTCGTCTCCAGCTCCCACTCACACCTTGATTCACCTCTGGGTTCATTTACCTTTCCAGGTGTCCTCATGCCTCCGCTCTGACACCTGGGCCCGGAACACCTCATCCTCCCACGTCCTGACCCACTCTCCTTAGAGACAGCTTGCTGATCCCTGACCCCTCACAGAATTTCTTTTCCAGAGGTTTAACGGCGTTTTTATACATCGTCCTCAAGGCAATATAGCCTAGTGGTTAAGGATTCATGCCCCTGAGGAGCAGAAAAGCCTGTCCTGGGTTCTCCCCACAGCCCACCATTTCTACTAGTGTATTCCAGCTTCAGGACACCCATACGTGCAGCAGCTCTTTCCTCGGTTAGATTTCAATATTCCGTACACTGGACTCTTGCCAGTGTTTCAAAGCCCTTTTAAGAATAAGAGGCAATGAAAAGCTTTCTCAGCAGCTTCCAGTCAATTCTGAAGAAATGGCTCTCATTTTTCTCTACCAAGAAAGCAATTTTCCAAGGCACCTAAAGCCAGGAGAGAGGCTTAGCCTTCTTTGGAGATTTATCGCCATCTAGAGGACAAAGTATCACAGTGCAAAAAAGACAAGCGAGGCCAAGAAGAGGCTCTCAAAGTTTTCCCTCCCTCAGGTCTCAGGGATTAACATCCAGGGAAACCATCCAGCATGGGGAGGGGTGTTATTTAGATCACTTTTGTGTAAAAACACCAAAACACAACCCCACTCTTTGTGTCCACTGTTCTAAAATGCTTGATTTTTTTTAAGTTTTTTTTCCCTTGTTAATTTCTTGGAGATTTTTGTCTATTACAGATCTTCATCGGTACTTTTCTAATGGTGGCATATCACTATCTTCCTAGTGTTGGGGGATTGTTCTAACCCCCAGATTATCTGCTCACCATGTTATGTACTATTTTACAGTGGTTATGATTTGGTGGGAGACAGGATTTGATCTGTGAGCTGTGTGAACATGATGAAGTGCACTTTCGTACTTCTCTCTCTTCAATTCTCAGTATCCACTTCCTCGAGACTCTCCTACTTTTCTGACTGCTCCTTGTTAGTTTCATTTGTAAACTCATCTTTCTCTGCCAACTTCTTAAGTGTTGATGTTTCCTCAGGCTTCTGTGCTTGGCCTCATTTTTTTCTCACTTTTGAACAGAGGTCTTCCTGTTTTATTGGGCATAAGTATTACCTGGGGAGTTTTTGCAGACTACACATGGCCGCATCCCTAGAGATTCTGCTTTGGGGGCATCTGTGTTTTGAAAAAGCTTCTCAGGTGAATCTGACCGTGCAGTAGAGAGAACCACTGATTGGTTCCTAGGAAATTTTACTCACTGTCATTGTTTCCACAGGACATATTCTGAAAATTCCCAAGTCTTTGACAAAACCAGTGTTGTTGGCTCTTACGCATTTCTGCTAGAGCAGAAGTCCAGCCTCCCACAAAGTTGCTGCCGATTATTTTTTTGACTCCCCCTGGGATGTCTCACACGTGCCCACAGCCTACTGCTACCACATGTCAACTACATGTCAGTTTCTGCCTACTTCATCACCTCCTGAACCCCTCCCTGAGTGTTGCCCCATCCATTGGGCACCCTGCTGTTTCTACTGGACATCGCAGACTCTTCCTCAAGCCCAGGCCAGCTGGAGGCACCCAGGCGGACAGTGTTCTGTTGAAGAGTGGACAAAGCTAGCCATCTTAGGGTAGGTTCTCCAAAAGCAGAGCCTGAGGCAAGGACTTGGTGCAGGTGGCTTATTTGGAAGGTGACCCAGAAATCTGGAGTAAGAAGATGGGCAAGTGAAACAAGTATAGGGGAAAAGGAAATATAAGATGTGTTTATCCAGGTCACCAATGTAAGAAACAGGACTTGGCTCAACCACGGCCCCTAAAAGGCATACAGATGCTTCCAGTGCTGTCCACTAAAGGATGGGCAGCTAGAGCACTTACCCACCAGCTCCCAATCCCCATTTATTGAGGGTCATTCTCGGGAGCATTAACAGGAGTACACATGTCGAGGAGCTTTCTATGGCATCAAGCATGAGAAAAATGACAAGGTGAATCTGAGTTCACCAGAACTGTTCACCACAGCTACCAGTAAAACCAGAGGTGGCCGTAGGGATGTAACGTGGCACCAAAGGCATCTGCAACACTCTCCAGCTCCTTTTTTTTTAAATTTGTTTATTGTTGTAAAAATATAAAGAACACAACATTTGCTAATTCAACGTTTTTCATGTGTATAATTCAATAAAACCAATTACATTCAGGCAGCTAACACATGAGGAAATGCTCTAGATCACTAGCCATTAGAGAAATGCAAATCAAAACTGCAATGAGATACCATCTCACCCCAACATAACGGACACCAATTAAAAAAAAAAAAAAACCCAGAAAATAACAAATGCTGGAGAGGTCGCAGGGAGATTGGAATCCTTATGCATTGCTGGTGGGAATGCAAAATGGTACAACAATTTTGGAAAATGATATGGTGCTTCCTTAGAAAGCTAGAAATAGAAAAACCATACAATCCAGCAATCCCACTCCTAGGAATATATCCTAGAGAAAGAAGAGCCGTCACATGAATAAACATATGCACACCCATGTTCACTGCAGCGTTAGTCACAGTAGCAAAAAGATGGAAGCAACCTAAGTGCCCATCAACAGATGAATGGATAAACAAACTATGTTACATACACAAAATGGAATACCACTCAACGATAAAACACAATGATGAATCTGTGAAACATCTCACAACATGAATGAATCTGGAGGGCATTATGCTGAGTGAAATAAGTCAATAACAAAAGGACAAATATTGTATGAGACCACTACACTAAAAACTCATGAAAGGTTTACACACAGAAAGAAACAATCTTTGATGGTTACAAGGGAAGGGAGGAGTAGGGAAGGGAAAACACTAACTAGACAATAGATTAGTGATAACTTTGATGAAGGGTAAGATAGTACACAATACTGTAGAAGTCAGCACAACTTGACCAAGGCAAAGTCATAGAAGCCTCATAGACACATCCAAACTCCCTGAGGAACTGAGTTACTGGGCTGAGGGCTGGGGATCATGGCATCAAAGTAACATCTAGCTCAATTTGCATAACATAGTTTACGAAGAAAATGTTCTATATCGAACTGTGGTGAGCAGTGTCTGGGGTCTTAAAAGTCTGTTAGTGGCCATCTAAGATAAATCTACTTGTCCCATCTCATCTGGAGCAAAGGAGAAGGAAGAAAATCAAAGACACAAGGAAAGATTAGTCCGAAGGACTAACGGACCACAACTACCACAATCTCCACCAGACTGAGCCCAGAACCACTGGATGGTGCCCAGCGCTCTGGCAGGAATCACAGTAGAGGGTCCCGGACAAAGCAAGAGAAAAATATAGAACAAAATTCAAATTCACCAGAAAAAGATCAGACATGCTGGTCTGACAGAGACTGTATAAACCCCAAGGGTATGGCCCCCGGACACCCATTTAACTCAGTAGTGAAGTCACCATTGAGGTTCACCCTTCAGCCAAAGATTACACAGGTCTATAGGGCAAACAAAAACACATGTGAGGAACATCCTTCGTAGTTCAATCATGTATATGAGACTAAATGGACACAACCAGTCCACAAGCAAAGACAGGAAGGCAGGAAGGGACAGGAAAACTGGACGAATGGAAATCGGGAACCTGGGGTGGAGAAGAGGAGAGTGTTGACACATGGCAGGGTTGGCAACCAATGTCACAAAACAATTTGTGTATTGATTGTTCAATGAGAAACTAATTTACTCTGTAAACTTCCACCTAAAGCACCATAAAAATAAGTAAATAAACAAATAAAACCAATTACATTAATCATGTTGTGCAACTGTCATCCAGCTCCCTTCTTAGTCACGCTCTGTGCTCAAGAGCTCCAAAGCTTATACCCCAGTGGTGTTTTCAGAGAATCAGTCTCTCCAGTTTTTCTTTACAGCTTCCAACTCACCCCAACCCCTAAATATTTATTGAATTCAGACACAAATCTAATGTAAGGGAACAAAGTTATGTATGAATCCATGCTGTTATGCTGTTCTCAGAATCAGGCCTCTTACTTGTGAGCCGGAGCCAAGCGAAGCAGAAGCATATGGACATGGTCTGTTGGGCTGAAACAGCTAGAGAAACTTTCCTGAAGACACTCATACAAGGTCAGAGAGAAAGCCTCATTCTCTTTTGCTTTGGAATGAGGATCTCCTACAGAGCTCTCCCAGCCCCCAAAATTCTCCTGAGGTGTCCTAATATATCTCATGGTTCAGATATGTGCTCATGGCTTTGTCTCAGTCTAAGACCTCTGTTGTATGTATCACTAAACCAGATTTCTGCCCTGTGTTCCGTAACTCTTAACTGCCTACTTGACCCTCTACCTGGATACTTCCAAGCAGCTCAAACTCACCACAAATAAAGCTGAGCTCATTATTTTCCCTCCCAACCCCACCATCAATGCTCCTTCCTTTCCCAGCTTTCCTGTCTCCATCTACCTGGTAGCCTGCAAAAGAAACCTGAGAATCACCCCAGGTTCCGACTCTCCTCTAGTCACTTATGTCTTATTTAATCACAAACTATTTTCTATTGACAGTCAACTCTGCCTATAGTGAATTTGCCTAAATTGTGTTTACCAGGAACTTATTTGCCTAATGTTTTTTGTTTTATTTGCCTGAAATAGGCATTCGTCATAAATTAATGTTTTCAAACCTAATTTTCCCAAAGATATTTTGAGCTTAATTTTGTATTTTATATAAGGATGCACTAGTTTTGCAGCATTTCACCACTGGTATGATTTTTTTTTTAAGGGGGGCTACATTTTTGGGTGTCTTTTTCTGTTTCATGTACTTTTCCACAAGTATTTATTGAAATATGCTATTTTTTGCAATAAACCCAGTGCCATCGAGCTGATTCCAACTCATAGTAACCCTATAGGACAAAGTAGAACTGCCCATAGGGTTTCCAAGGCTGTATATCTTTATGGAAGCAGACTGCCACATCTTTCTCCCACAGAGCATCTTTTGAGTTCTAACTGCCGACATTTTGGTTAACAGCTGAGCTCTTAACCACTGCACCACCAGAGCTCCTTCATTTGTTGCAATAAATACTTATAAAATCTACAGCATTTCAAATGGAATTTATTTATTAAATTCACTTATTTGTATTTTTCTCGCCTCCTTTTATCTTTTGTTTGTTTGGCATGATGTACACTTTCTGCATTTATTAACCAAAATAGCATGCATCCAATATCCAAAAACATATGGCAGTAGAATCAAGAGGTATGAAAACAATGTTTGGAAACATATGTCCACACAAAGACTTGTACACAAATGTTCGTAGCAATATTTTTCACAGTAGCCCCAAACTGCAAATAACCCAAATGCCCGTCAACTGGGAAGTAGAATACAATTTAGCAATAAAAGGGAATGAAATACTGATACACAAAACAGCAAAGATGAATCTCAAAAACTTTATGAAAAGACTATGTACTGTATGATCTATTTATATGAAATTCTAGGAAACTATAGTGACAAAAAGCAGTTCAATGGCTCTCTGGGCAAGTGGTTGGGGAAGAGATTGACTGCAGAGGGTCACAAGGGAACTTCTCAAGGTGATGGAAGTGTCCTATGTCTCAACTGTGGCTGTGGCTACATGATTGTATGCGATTGTCAAAACTCATCAAACATATACCTTAAATGACTGGGTTTATTGTATGTAAATTATACCCTGATAAAGCTATTTAAAAGAATAAAATACTTCATTTACCCTGAGACCAGAAAAACCAGATGGTACCTCAGTACCACTACTGACCTACCACTACTGACCGTTCTGATCAGGGCCACAATAGATGGACCCTGATAGAACAGGAGAAAAACATGGAACAGAGCTCAGATTTTTAAGAAGTCCAGACTTACTGGATCAGTTGAGACTAGAGGACTTGCTGAGACTATCTCCCTGTGATACTCTTTAAACCTTAAACTGAAACTAACCCCTGAGATCACCTTTTAGTGAAATAGCAGTGACACACAAAATAAAGGATAGTACCCGTGTGTGCGGCGCTCCATTAAAAAAGCATCTGTACGAGACCAAAATGTCAATAATTACTCTAAAGCAAAGATGAGAAGATAAAGGGGTAGGGAAACTAGAGCACTGGAAACAGGACAAACAGAGTGCAATTAAAGGGAATGTTGACACACTGTGAAAAATGTAACTAATGTCACTGAAAAATTTGTATAGAAAGTGTCAAATGGGAACCTAATATGCTGCGCAAACTTTCACCAAAAACACAATAAAATATTATTTAAAAAATAAAATAAAACCATCAGAATAGCATAACAAAACACTAAATTTTATGTTTCCTAAACCTAATACACAAATCAATATGCCATGACATGCAAAATTAAATTAACAAGTTTTTACTGCTACTGACAAAAAATTGAAATATATTCAGACAAAATAGCTAAAAAGTCTTTAAAGATTACCTAAACCCCACTTACTTGATAACAATTTGCCTAATGCTCACTTTTGTAAAATTTAGACTGAAATCATAAATTAAGAATATTTAACCAACTTGGCTAAAATCATGTCCAAAACTCGGTGATGAAAAAGTTTGGAAATAAACAGTGGTGATGGCTGTACAATGTTGTGAATGTAATTAATGCCACTGAATTTTACAGAATGGTTACAATGGTAAGTTTTATGTTATACGTATTTTGTTGTTGTTGTTAGTTGCTGTCAAGTTGATTCCAACTCATGGCGACCCCATGTGTGTCAGAGTAGAACTGTGCTCCATAGGATTTTCAAGTCTGTGACCTTTTGGAAGCAGATTGCCAGGCCTGCCTTCTGAGGTGCCCTGGGTAGGTTCAAATCACCAACATTTTGGCTAGTAGTCGAGCACCTAACCATTTGTGCTACTCAGGAAGCAATGTTTTACCAATAAAATTTTTTTTTTTAATATCCAAAACTCAAAAGGCAGTGAGAACACACTTATTACTTGGCTTGCACATGACTCATTTTGTTTCATGTATGCATTTATTTAACAGCTATTTGTTGAGCATCTCTGTTATGACAATGAGAGCAATGAAGAAGGAGGAGCTGGGGAAAGACAGGGAAGGCCTCATAGAAGAAAAGTGAAGAATGAGTAGGAGTTTGCCAAGCAGGCAATATGGACAGGGCTTTCCTGACAGAGCAGAGACACGTGAAGAAGCACAAAGATGGGGGAGACAGAAGGAGTAGAAAGTGAGAAATCAGGCTAGACCGATAGGAAGGGGCTAGATCGATGCCATGCATATTGCTGTATAACAAACCACCAAAATTTCTATGGCTTACAAAAACATCAGTTTATTACTTCCAACAATTCCTTGGGTTGACTGAGTGGTTCTTCTGCTTCACGTGGTGTCATCTGGAGCACTAGGATGCCTGCAACTGGTGCTGGCAGTTGACCAGAAGCTCAGCCAGGACTGTCAGCTGGGAGCCTCAGTTCTCATCTCCATGGGGCTTCTTGGGTCTTCTCACAGCATGGGGACTAGATTCCAAAAAGGAATGCTCCAAGCAGCAAAGTTAGATGTTGTAGATCTCCAGAAGCCCAGCCTCTGCAGATGCAAGTATCATTTCTGCTGCATTCCCCTGGTCAAAGCAAGTCACAGAATCAACCTAGATCCAAGGCAAGGGAAAATAGACTGCATCTCTCAATGGGATGAGTGCAGAAAAAGTTGCTATCTTTAATTCCCTACAGCCACCAAGGGCACCACCACCAAAGCTTGCCAAAGGTGCTACCGCTGCTGCAGAGACCCAATATCATTTGGTCCAAGGCCCACAATGCCTGATGTTGACAGAGCTAATGTCAGCATTGAGGTTGCTATCTCCCATTGCTGCTAATACCAGCAATGCTATTCCCCGCTACTGCCAAAGTCACAGACACCATCCTTCATTGCTGTCAACACTGCTGAAATTAATGGTACCCAACAACTTGTGTTCTCATTGACCAAACATGATTTTAATGAAATCACCTTGGGGGTTTTATTCACAGCCCCCAGTGACAGCCCTTCACGACTCAGGCCTCAAGTTTTTCCAAAGGCAGTGGATCAGGGTCAGGGGTTGCTGAGTAGCACAGCAAAAGGCCTGAAGAACTAACACCGTGCTTGCTATACTCAGAATCTGCCCTCTCCTCTGCCCCTGGGCACTGCCTCCATGACCACCTCATCTCCTACTTCTCTTGTGATGAGTTCTAACTCATCACCTCATGCAATTGACTCTTGAGGGGTCCTCTCTTCATCTTCCAGAAATGACTGAGTTGTGTCATGCACAGAGTCTAAACCCAAGTTAGGACTCCTGCTACATACCCCAGTCAGTGACTTGAAATTATACTAAAATGTAAATGACAATTTAAAGTCCCCTCCTAGAGCAATGGACACCAGAAATTTTGAATTGTCATTTACAAATGGGACCCGGAAGAAAAGACTGATGAGAAGGCTGCTTGGGGAGGGGGAGCACATGCTACACACCAAGCCTTGACGTTGCCAACTATGTGGAACACATTATCTCCCGTAATCCTCACAACAAACCAATAAAGCAGGCAATAATGCCCCCATTTTATAGATGGGCTTACTCAGATTTAAAAAGTTAAGTCATTTGCCCAACATTGCATATATGTGGAATACTGAGCCAGGATTTCCTCCCAGACCTGTCTGACTCCCAAAGCATCTCCCCTTAACTGCAGAGCTATTCTCTCTCTAACCAGTTACCATTGAGTCTATTCCAACTCATGGCAATCCCATGTGTGTCAGAGTAGAACTGTGCTCCATAGGGTTTTCAATGGAGGATTTTTCAGAAGTAGATCACCAGGCCTTTCTTCCAAGGCTGAGGCCTCTGGATGGACTCAAACTCCCAACCTTTCAATTAGCAGCCAAGCACATTAACCATTCCCACCACCCAGGGACTCCATGCTGTCACTCTATAATGCCTTGAACAGTTTGCACCCCTACTACCTGGCTTCACCACCTTCATCCAGTCCACACCGACTCAGTGTATGCTGATAATGGAGAAATTTCCCCATTTTGCCTGGTACCAGCCATGATAACAGTTTAACACACAGTCTCATCAAGGTCCACCACGGGAACAGCCCGTGCCAACAATGAACCCTCCCGAGTTTTTAAAGTCTTTATTCATTGAGCAAAATAGAATTTTGTTATTATAATTTTTTCCAGTTGGAAACCTTCATAAGGAAAGCTAAAAAGACATCATGCTAACTGACAAAATTCTAGCTCCCTATGGTGGTAAACATTCACAGCATTCTTAGCTGGGAAGTCACTATCAATTTCTCTCTCTATTTGTCGGCCAAAATAATGAACCCACAGAGTAAAATGGCTTTCTGAAAAAGTCAGACTTCCGGCTTGCTCACAGAAATGATCAAAGCCAAGTGAATAACAATGCTAATGTCTGCCTCCCATGAGGGAACTTGGTTCACAGGCTTACTTTCAACTCATGCTTCATATCAGCTCCAGCAGCTAATTGGCCTAAGACTTCCTCGCTTTTCTAACATGCACAGAGAGTAAACAATTTTCTAGGGAAAAGTTATGTGCCCTCCATGACGATAATTTGGTGAAAAATACTTTTAATTGTTTCTTAATCCTTGAAACATGAAGTATCTGAGCAAAAACTACAATGAGATATGTGTGAGAAAAACACAGTCAATCACAGTAGTAAAAAAGATGCAGCGAGAAGTTGATTGATTTTTGTGATATTACAAAGAAAGTCTGATATTTGAACTCAGAGCAGTCAACACACAGCTTTGTGGTTACTTCCTTGAAAATTATGCTTCTCACACTCCAGCAACTTACCAGGATCTTACTTTCAGTCTTGCTAGGATGTGGGAATAGACCGAACCATCTATAGTCATTCAGAAGTTTAAATGTGGGTGTTTTGCTGTCAGAATATTAACCCTAACATGATTTATCTACTCTCTATCACATGTAGTACCAATTTCTGTCTTTTTTCCAGGATTCATCCATCAGAACTGTCATCCAAAGCTTTTTTTTTTCAAGCACAGTTACTTCAAACACACGTTGCAGAGAGTTTCACTAGCCAACATAAGTTTTAATCTAATATTTTAGCTTGATCTGGCAGATAGAGACTAGAAAATCCATTTAATTCTAAGTAAAGATAGAATCTGGGAGCAGTGATCCAGACTTTTTAGTCTGGAGCATTATCCATATGATGTCATTTTTCGGGGCTTTTGTTGTTGTTGTCATTAACAAAAAATGGAATTGAGGCAGCTTTTGTAATTTTTAAAAATGGGTTGTGTAAGCATCAACATGCAGATATGTCAGAATCTAGAAAAACAGACATAAGTTTACACACTACTGGAATAATTATGAGAAAAGGGAAATTTTTTGGTTAAATGGGAGTAAGGTCCAAGGAAGAGCAGTACAATGGTATATTTTAATATGCTAAATAAAGCAGTAGAACTCGTTTCCTTTATAAATCCTGATTTGGTCCCACCACATTAATTGGGTGGGGTTTTTGTTTGTTACTGGATGGTTTTGAGTGAAGATCTGTTCTTTCACAAATGTGTTTTATTTGAAAAACAGTGTCTGTTTTCTCCCCTTATACTCTGCATTTAGAGGGGGAGAATCTTATTTTTATGTGTGTGATGTAAGAAAATTATGAAAGCAATTAGCAAGAAAACCTATGAGACTGCATTGAAGAAGGGATAGAACACCAGCTATTAAATGCTAAAAAAAAAAAAAATACAGGTAGAAGTCTGTCTTCCATCTGGGAGATCCAGGTTTGATTACTGGCCAATGCACGCTTGCCTGTTGCTGTGATGCTGTTCAGCGGAGCTTTCAGGCTTCGCCGGACAAGGAAGAAAAGCCTGTCGATCTATTTTTGAAAATCAGCCCATGAAAACCCTATAGATCACAACAGTCTGATCAGCAACCAGTCAGGGGAATGGCCCAGGAGCAGGTAGCGTTTTGTTCCATTGTGCGTGGGTCATCATGAATCAGGGGCCAACTCCACAGCAGCTAACAACAGCAACAACAAAGGTAGACTCTAATCTTAATTTCATGAAGACAAGGGCAGGGAAGCTAGCTACTTTCCTCTGTCAAGGAGCCATTTTGTTTGAAAATTCTGCAGGATTAAGCTGTCCCATTAGAGGGCCATAGAGGATGAATGAACTTTCTGAGCACTTTTTTTAAGTGGTCCAGACTCTACTAAAACGTCACCATTTTCAGCAAACTGTGTGTAAAAGAAAATATATAGGAGGCAAGGCCAAGACGGCAGAGTAGTCAGACCCTTCTGGTGGACTATCTTATAACAAAGACCCGAAAAAACAAGTGAATTGATTATATATGGCAGTCTGGGAGCCCTGAACATCAAAGGCAGAGTTGAGGAACCAAACTGAGTGGCAGGGGGAGAGAGAGATGGTTTAGAAGCAGCAAGGAGTTGCCAGACCTGACCCGGTGAGAGCCTGAGCCCTTCAGGCCTGAGCATCTCGGGGGTGAGAGTGACGCAGGCAAGCAGCAGTGCTCGGGAGGCACTTTTTCCACACTGGGAGAGACCCAGCGCCAGAGAGTCTACTTGGCCACCCAGAACCAGTGAGAAGCAGTCCCAGAT
>NW_004443943.1:562339-564965 GCF_000243295.1 Trichechus manatus latirostris
AACTACCTCATATGAGCAGTCTATTTGGGCATATCAAAACAAAACAAGAAGCTAGGACACAGTAAGCATACATAAAATAAATAAACATAATAACTTATTGATGGCTCAGAGACAATAGTCAATATCAAATCACATAAAGAGGCAATCCATGATGGCTTCAGCAAGCTCCCAAAATAAAGAATCTAGAAATCTTCCAGAGAAGGAAAATTTATTGGAATCACCGGAGGTAGAATACAAAAGATTAATATACAGAACTCTTCAAGAAATTAGGAAGGAAATTAAGCAAAAGAAAATCTATAAAGCGACGTGAAGTGTAATTTTTTTCTCTTTTCCAGCAGCAAACCAAATACAAAGGGACAAGCATCTCTACATCTCCCAGACACTATAGAGATGTCACTCACAAATGATGACTACACCCCTCTAGTGCTCAACTACCAGTAAGGCACTGAGTGGTCATCAAGCAGACATTAAGATGGGAGAACTTATTCCGTTGTCTTCACTTAACACCCTAGGTCCAATGTCCTGCCCTAATTCAGTGCCTGAAATAGATCTAATGGGGAGCAATGGGAGTGTAGCCATTGAAATAAAAGAATAATATAGACAATCCCAAAATCTGTTGCCATCGAGTCAATTCTGACTCATAGCAACCATATAGGACAGAGTAGAACTGTCCCATAGGGTTTCCAAGAAGCAGCAGGAGAATTCGAACTTCCAACCTTTTGGTTAGCAGCTGAGCTCTTAATCACTGTGCCACCAGGGCTCCACACAATCCCAAATGGTGACTATTTCCAAATGCAAATCTCAAATTTTTATTCTAGAGAGACGATAACACACATACACAGACACACAGACAACCTCAAAATGTAAGGAAAGAGATGATGAATACTCTCCCAACTTCTGGCTTAGCAGTCCTATTATCTCTTTATAACTATCACAATACAGCTATCAAAATTTGATAGAAATTTTGATTTTTAATACATGAGCACTGACTATGTGCCAGTGCACTTTCCAAACACAATCTCCTATAATCCTCAGAACAACTCTATGGATTAGGTTCTACGATTATCCTCCATTTTATAGATGAGGAAAAAACAAGCCAAGAGAGGCTAACTGACGTATCCAAAGCTATACTGGTAATAAGCTGCACATCGCATCATACCATAAAATATAAACTGTGTTTTTTATCAACCCTGGGTGGTACAAATGGTTAAGTGCTTGACTACTAAAAGGCTGGCAGTTCTAGTCCACCTAGAGATGCCTTGGAAGAAAGGACTGGCGATCTACTTCTAAATGGTCACAGCCACTGACAACCCTATTAAGCACAGTTCTACTGACGCACAATGTGTCACCATGAGTCAGAATCAACCTGACGACAACTGGCTCTTGTTTTGTTTTTTTAATCATCCAGGTTAGTATTTCCTGACCTTGGCCACATGCTAGAATAATTGGGAATGTTATTCTAAAATGCCAATGCCTGGGTCCCACCTTTAAGAGATTTGGATTTAATTAATCTTGGGTAGGGCCCAGGCAATATTTGTTTGTTTGTTTGTTTTGCTTTGCTTTGAAGTTTTGGTAGGTGATTCTAATGTGCAGTCAGGATTTAGAACCCTAAACTATGTTTGATAAGATATGTCAGTGGTTCTCAAACTTTAGCATACATCAGAATCACCTGGAGGGCTTGTTAAAACACAGGTTGCCAGAGGTTCTAATTCTATAGGGCTGGGTGGAACCCAGGACTGTGCATTTCTGACAGGTTTTTAGCTGGTACTGATACTGCTGAGACGACATTTTAAGAATCACTGCTACATGGAAAGACTACGCACTGCAGAGACTGGCTAGATGTTCACCAAACCTGTTCCCTCTTCCTGCCTACACAGCCAAACTACTTTTTCCAGAGTCTCCCTCACATTAGATGGGCCATGTGGCTAATTCTCAGCCATGGCATATGAGCAGAAACGATACGTCACCTAGGGTCTGAGGCAGATGAGCGCAAGTGCACCTTTTCTCTGCTGTCTCCCTCTTTCCTGGTCTGCTCACTAGATACAGAGGATCCAATCTCTGACAACGGCTAAGACTAAGGAGCCACTAAGTCCCTAAATGACTGTATGGGGCACACCCCAACCCCCTCCCGAGGACCCACATAGACTACGACGTGAGCAAGTAATAAACCTTTATTGTTCTTGTAAGCCACTGAGATTTAAAGGCTCTTTTTTCAGCAGTTACCCATGCTCAGATGAAAACACTAATACAATTGTGACCTTATAGGCAAGCCAGGTGACATCTCTGAGCCTAAAGTTCCCGCATCTATAAATGGGAAATTGACTTAAATGAGCGCAAAGATTTCTTCCATTTCTAACATTTTGTGATTCTATGAAAAAGTGAATAATTCCTAAGTAAAGTGAAAATGATTCTAAGTACAAAGAGAAATACACATCTCCATTTAATTCAGTACTGTTAAAGGCATAGCTGAGATACAGTCAAGCTAAGGAAACACAACTGATTAATTAATTAAAATTGTATGATGCAACAGTAAGCAAAAAAAGATCATAGGCTTACTTTCTGTCAGAAGTCTAAATCTGTTAAGAGTAGAGATTCCAAAAAATTCTTGACACATCCTAATGACTAT
>NW_004443943.1:566072-568251 GCF_000243295.1 Trichechus manatus latirostris
ATAGTGACCCCATAGGGTTTCCAAGGCTGTAAATCTCTACGGAAGTAGACTACCACATCTTTCTCCCAGGGAGCAGCTGGTGGTTTCGAACCGCCGACCTCTCGGTTAGCAGTCGATGGCTTTAGTTCAGCATCATAGCAACATGCAAACCACCACTAGCAGAGGGGTGGAGGCTGCGCATGAGGTGAACTGGCTGGGAATTAAGCGTGGTCTCCAGCATGGAAGGTGAGAATTCTACGACTGAACCACCAACACCCCGTAGTTATTTGTTGTTGGTTGTTCTCGAGTCGATTTTGATTTGTGGTGACCTCATATGTGCAGAGTAGAAATACTCCACAAGATTTTCAAGGCTGTGACATTTTGGAAGCAAATTACAGGGCCTATCTTCAGAGGTGCCTCTTGGTGGGTTCAAACCACCAAACTTTTGGCTAATAGCTGAGAGTTCAACCTTTTGCAACCTAAGTTTTCTTAGATCCCTAGCAATTACTTCAATGTTCCTTATGAGTCCACAACTCAAGTTGAGACTGTTGGCCTAGACTTTAGGAAAGCAGATTTCAAAAAGATTGTGATCAAACAGTTACAGATCCACAAACAGCTCAAGAGTAATGAAACATTTCATTATCCAATGGTGTATGTTGTTGTTAAGTGCTGTCAAGTCAATTCTGACTCATAACAACACTATGTACAAAATGAAACACTGCCCGGTCCTGCACCAAGCCCGCAATCATTGTTATGCTTGAGCCCGTGGTTGCAGCCACTGTGTCAGTCCTTCTCGTTGAGGGTCTTCCTCTGTTTCACTGACCTTCTGCTTTACCAGGCATGATGTCCTTTCCAGGGACTGATCCCTCCTGATAACATGTCCAAAGTATGTGAGACGTAGTCTCACCCTCCTTGCTTCTAAGGAGCATTCCGGTTGCACTTCTTTCTTCCAAGACAGATTTGTTCATTCTTTTGGCAGTCCATGGTATATTCAATATTATTCGCCAACACAATTCAAAGGCATCAATTTTTCTTCAGTCTTCCTTATTCATCGTCCAGCCTTCGTATGCATATGAGGTGATTCAAAACACCATGGCTAGGGTCAGACGCACCTTAGTCTTCAGGGTGACATCTTTGCCTTTTAACACTTGAAAGGGTCTTTTGCAGCAGATTTGCCCAGTGCAATGCTTCGTTTGATTTCTCAACTGCTGCTTCCATGAGTGTTGATTGTGGATCCAAGTAAAATGAAATCCTTGACAACTTCAATCTTTTCTCCGTTTTTCATGATGTTGCTTATTGGTGCAGTTGTGAAGATTTTTGTTTTCTTTATGTTGAGGTGCAGTCCATACCGCAGCCTGTCGTCTCTGATCTTCATCAGTAAGTGCTTCATCAGTTAGTTCAGCTGGTTACAGCGTGGTGCTAATAACGCCAAAGTCGTGGGTTTGATCACTGTATGGGCCAAGAAAAAAAAAGGTGTATCGTACCAATTGTATCAAAAGAACAAACAGCCATAAGAAACAGTGTAGCTTCACAGGCAAGTCTTCAATACATTCTGTTTTTAAATGGGTATGCATGGCTGTGTAAACTTGCACCAAAAACTCAATAAAATATTTATTTTTATGTAGAACAAAATTCTAACTCGCAAAAAAAAGACCAGACTTACTAGCCTGATAGAGACTGGAGAAACCCTGAGAGTATGGCCCCCGGACAACGTTTTAGCTCAGTAATGAAGTCATTCCTGAGGTTCACCCTTCAGCCAAAGATTAGACAGGACAGTCCCATAAAGCAAACAAAGACTAAAGGGGCACACCAGCCCAGGGACAAGGAAGAGAAGTCAGGAGGGGACAGGAAAGCTGGTAATGGGAAACCCAAGGTCAAGAAGGGAGAGTGTTGACATGTCGTGGGGTTGGTAACCAATATCACAAAACAATATGTGTATAACTGTTTAATGATAAGCTAGTTTGTTCTGTAAAACTTCATCTAAAGTACAATTAAAAAAAGAAATACTGTACAACAAAGTAATCTCATTTCTCGTGTAGGGATAATTATATTTTATTTGCGATAAAAAAATATTTATTTTTTAAAAAATTGTTAAGAGAAGCTGGAAAAATAAAGATCAGGAAAAAGTGCCACAAGTTCTCAGTGTCATGTTGACTTTCAAAGAATTAGGAAGTTTAGGAAGTTTCTACCGCCACCATAA
>NW_004443943.1:579663-580979 GCF_000243295.1 Trichechus manatus latirostris
TGGTGAGTTCTCTTCTAGCATGATACTAGATAGTACCTGGATACAAGAGTCCAAAGTGCAGGCAGAGGAGAACAGCCATGGCTTGTATTTCAAATGGATACTTGCTGGGTCCCCTGGCATGAGTGTCCCCTCTTTAGGGATGAGGACCTTCAAGTCGGCAGCACCCAGAGTTGCAAGAATGGGGGAAGAGTCTCCCAGTGGGTCACTGGGAATAATGGTAAGTAGGGCCACCTCTGATTCTGACCTTTGGAACACAGATTCATGTATTCTTCTTACTAGGAACAGAGCCCACATGAAAGTCTCTGGTTTAATGCATATACTGCATCCTGAAGGACAGCACCCCATTCTTTCAGAGTGTTCCCTCCAAGCTGATACTTCAGTTATGTCTTTAGACAGCCTTCTCAGTACTTTGTGAGTCTGACAGCTTCTGGGTGGCATGGTATGTGATAGGACAGTGGTTTCCATGGTCATGGGCCCATACCCATACCTTCTTCACCATGAAGTAGGTCCCTGGTTGGATACTGTATTGGGTCAAATTCCATGCCTGTCGATCAGGTACTCTGTAAGCCCCTAGGTAGTGATGCTAGGCTGAGGCTCCAAGGGCAGGAAAGGCAAATGAAAACTGAATTATGTATTTATTCCTGTGAGGAAGAAATGCTGGCCCTTCCAAGAAGAAAAGAGCCCAATGTAATGAACTTTCCAACAATTGGTCAGTTGTTCTTTTTGAGGAATAGTGCTATACTAGGAGGTCAGAGATGGTCTCTGACATGATGTACATTTAGAGGCAACATTAACTAGATCAGCCTTGGTAAGTGGGAATTCATGGTGTTGGACTCACAAGTAGCCTTAATTTCTGCTGCCAATGTCACTCCGTTTATGTACCCATTCTAGGGTAGCGGATGACAAAGGCTGACTAATACCAACTAGGCAAGTCATTTTGTCTACTTGGTTGTTCTATACCTCTTCTGCAGTGGATATTTTCTGGTGGGCATTAACACATGATAGAAATATCTTCACATTTTATGCCCACTTTATATGTCCATCCACATGTCTCTATCCCAGACCTCCTTGTCTCTGATCATCCAGGAACTGAGTAAAACTTTTAATTGGGGAAATTGCCCTCATCCCACTGCTCCTACATTCCTGCCTTTTTCTTAGCAGCATCCTTGTTGGCTGCCATCTATTTTTATCCTTAGGGATGTCATGCCTGACACACACTTCCCTTTCCTTATTCTAACCACCACCTCTATATTCTTTGTGTTTCAATTTAAACATCACTTCCTTCTATGACACCCAAAACTAGGTTATTTGTCTGT
>NW_004443943.1:582805-584149 GCF_000243295.1 Trichechus manatus latirostris
AATATACTTGCAACACACTCTTGGGTGGAAGAGTTCTAGAAATAAATACAGAGATTAAGAAGCCCTCATAATGCCACCCCTCTGCTATCAAAACCCCCAGTTTCCCTCTCACAACCCCAAGCCTCCCCAGGCTGTGCTTGCCTACCTGCTTACCTGGAAGTCAGATATATCAAAGTACATGGCCCCAGAAGCCCAAGCCATAGGCATAAGTAACATTTGTGGTCAGCTGGATGGTGGATTTGTAGTCACTGGCATTTGTCCTAGGGCTACGAATTCTATCCTTAAAATTTCTTTCTAAAGGAAGAAGTAACTGGCAGAAGCCACAGTTTGGGGATGGCAATAGCACCCATCTGTGGGCACTTTCCCTTACCCCTAAACAAACTTCCCTAAGAGCATACTCCCCTCCTCGAATATGATATTCACTTGACTTCAGATAAGGAACAGAGTTTATCTGGATCACAGAGTTGGGGGAGGGTGGTCATTTCTACAAGCCGGCCGTTGTTCTCCATCAGCCTCACTTAGACAGCAGGGCTTCCTGCCTGGGAGGTAAATATCTTTATCCCCTTTGCACAGATGAAGAAATGGAGACAATAACATACCAGTCCAGAAATGCCCTCAATTGTTAAACGCTTCGAACACACCCCTGAGGGGTTACGTTTCATATTCAGCTAGTAAACGCTAGTTACTCTGCCTGAGAAGCTTCTGCTCCCATTTTCATATGGTCAGGTCCTTCTCATCCTTCAGATCTTAGCTTTCTCCAGGCCATTCTCACTTGTACGTCTAAATCTCACACCACTTCCCTTGAGGCTCAAACCATCTGATTCTACTACCTGATAATTTTTTTGTATAATTTATTTTAATTTTTGTTGTTGTTAAGAGTATACACGGCAGAACATACACCAATTCAACAATTTTTGCGTGGACAATTCAGTGACATTGATTACATTCTTCACGTTATGCAAGCATTCTCACCCTCCTTTTCCAAATCGTTCCTCCCTTGTTAACAAACTCACTGCCTTCTAAGTTTCTTATCTAATCTCTCAAGTTTCTGTTGTCTATTTGATCTCATATAGATAGTTCTTAAAAGAGCATATTGCTCAAGGCAGACATTCCTTACTAGTTAAGTTAAACTATTGTTTGATTTTAAGAAGACTTCAGGGAATATTGTTGATTCAAGGTTTAAAGATTATCTCAGGGCAGTAGTTTCAGGGTTCATCCAGCCTCCGTGGCACCAAAAAGTCTGAATTTCATTGAAATGTGAAATTCTGTTCTGCATTTTCTTCCCTTTGTTCAGGATTCTTCCACAAAATCTTTGATCAAAACATTCAGTAATAGTAGCCAGGC
>NW_004443943.1:585082-586923 GCF_000243295.1 Trichechus manatus latirostris
TTCTGATGTTATTTGGAATGAATCCAGTCCAGAAGCCTTTAAATATTTGTACAGAGGTTGATCCATCAAAGAAAAATTGGCTATCCAGGTACAGCAATAACTACAGAGTCCTAAGAAACCTAGTAGTTGTTTATTTGTTTCAGGTATAGGAAAAACAAGAATAGCTTCTTTTCATTTAGGGTTGATAGATATGCCTTCTGCAGAGATTAGGTGGTCTAAATATTTAACAAAAGGCTGGACAAATTGCAGTTTTTCCTTAGAAACTGTCTTGGTTATCTAAACAGAAATACCACAAGTGGATGGCTTTAACAAAGAGACATTTATTTTCTCACAGTCTAGTAGGCTGCAAGTCCAAATTCAGGTTGTCAGCTCCAGGGGAAGGCTTTCTGTGTCACCTCTGGAGGAAGGTCCTTGTCATCAATCTTCCCCTGGACTAGGAGCTTCTCCACACAGGAACCTCGGGTCCAAAGGACGTGCTCTGCTCCTGGAGCTGCTTTCTTGGTGGTATGAGGTCCCCCTCTCTCTGCTCACTTCTCTCTCCTTTTATCTCTTATAAGATAAAAGGTGGTGCAAGCCACACCCAAGGGAAACTCCCCTGACATTGGATCAGGGATGGGACCTGAGCAAGGTTGTTACGTCCCACCCTAATCCTCCTTAACATAATGTAATCTCACCTCATTAAACCACAGGCAGAGATTAGGATTTACAACACATAGGAAAATCACATCAGATGACAAAATGGTGGACAGTCACACAATACTGGGCATCATGGCCTAGCCAAATTGATACACATATTTTTGGGAGACACAATTCAATCCATGACAGAAATCTTATGCCTGCCAGCAGCCAAATATTTTAATAGGACTATACTCTCTTTAGGAGCCCTGGTAGTGCAGTGGTTAAGAACTACGGCTGCTAACCAAAAAGTTGGCAGTTCAAATCCACCAGCTGCTCCTTGGAAACTATATGGAACAGTTCTACTCTGTTCTATAGGGTCGCTATGAGTTGGAAACTTCACAGTACTACACAGTTCTTACTGCATCCAAACAGCAAAAGTAATATAGGCAAGGTCCTGAGCTTCCATACCAGGACAGATTTTAAATGGCATCTCAGTCAAAGGTTTATCGGTTGGTGGTTTAGAAAAGAAGGGGAGTTCAGACAAGGCGTTATCAGAGGAATAAGAGGACAGAGAAGGATACAGAGGAGTAACAACCAGTGGTGGAACAGAAGCAGTTGACATAGGATTTTGGCCCTGCAGTTCTTTGTTTTGCTTAGTCAGTTTAGAAACAGTGTCCTTCAGGGAGGCAATTTTACTATCCTGATGTCTTTTAGAGGGATCTAAGTACCAATCAAAATAGGCATCCGATTGAGGTTGTTTGATTCAGTAGCCTCAAGTTTTCTAATTTGCTGTGCAGAAAAACCAATTTAGAAAGTCTGAACAAACCCCAAAGTGGCCACTGATTTTCCAAACTATCTCTGGTAAGTCTATGCCAAGCAGACAAGAATAAGCACATTAAGGAACCAAAATACTTGTTCATATAATGAGCAGGGGTTCCAGAGGGTGGTTCTGATACACCCTTGGACTTTGCATTTCCCATTCTTCAAAGAGGTAGTACAAACTACTTACTTGCAAGGACAAAAACAAAGCCAACAATATAACTCAAAGAGCTACCAACAGAAAGGAGCAAAGCTCAGATTCAAGAGTTTATTTACCTTAAGATGACTCCCAAGAATCCATGGAGGCAGAGACACCAAGAAGTTCAGCTGGTACTGGAGTCTGAGTCTTTGGTGTCTCGGGGATCTCAGAAGATAATGCACCTTCAAAATTCCCTCTTCTGACA
>NW_004443943.1:587442-588924 GCF_000243295.1 Trichechus manatus latirostris
CCCCCTTTTTTTTTTTTTTAGTTCTCATTATATTTATTGCCTTTTATTATCAGTATCTTTATAAATGCAATCTTCGTTTGTCTTTGGGGGTTGGCATGAGGATGATAACATGAGCAAATTACACACTGCAACATTGCATGCAGTACATATTACTAACAACAAGATGTACAAAAAAAATGGATGGTCATAAGTGTGGTTCTTCATAATTTGAATATGTTGTAAGTCAGGGACTACCTATAGTTGGAAGAGCTGAGGAAGTGAAAGTCAAGGAATCCATTGTTGAAAATCTCAGCCTATAACACTGACTTGAATGTCTCCCAAGTAGCTCACTAAGAAGTTTCTTTAAACTTCACATCTTCCATCTGCCCTCATAACTGCCTGAGAGAATAATGGCCTCTCCTTCTCTTCTACTTTCCAGTTTCCTGTCATTGGCAAATTCTAACCTAGAGCCCTACAGATAAGAGAACTCTGGGAACAGAGCTTCATTGTCATGCAGAAGAGACCATTCAAGGGGATGGAAGTGATTCCAACTTGACTATAGACAACCCAGCACAAAGAATAGAGTTACGGTCTTTCTCTGTTTATTCTCTTATTTAAAAGCACTGATGATGAACACCTTCTTTCACAGCTTTTGCTTTTCTTCATTTCAAGAGTTGGCCTCTGGGAGCCATATCCTGGAAGGAATTGTTCTCATTATATGTTTGGTAATTCAGATCAGGTGGTCCTCAGTTTTCTTTTCAGCAAAGATAAACATTCAGAGATGGTGATATCCCTCAACTATCTTTTAAATACTGAATTAAAAGTTGAATGTAAATTTATAAGTGGAACATAGCATCTGCTTGAATATTTGCAGAAGTAGTTCTTGCTACATTTTCAGGGAGTTTACACTGGATCTTTTTTAATTGGGGAAGTGTTTCCCCTAAAATCATGAAATTCAAGGCATGAATATCAAATATCCTTTGATGTTTTAGGTTTTCATGATTGAAAAATTCTATGCTTTTTCTTCTACATTAAATAAAAATGGAAAAGTAAAATGGTTGAATGAATGGTGGCATGAAATTTCTTTTAACTCAGCATGGACCCACAGAAAGCAAAAAACATGAAAAGTTCATCAGTTAAAAAAGGGATTGAAGGCATTAATGAGAAACTGAAAAAGTCAAACTAACTTGAAAGAAACACACCTATCTGGTCTGCTCTAAAAACTTTGTTATTAACTACTTAAGACATTTTTAAAATCAAACTTTTAAAAGCATACCAGAGAAACATGGAAAATCTGCCTTGCTGTAGGATACCACTTATTGAACAATGGCTGAATAAAATGCTAAGAACTCAATTAAGAATATGCCATGGGATACAAAAATAGACCAGTAGTCAACGATGAAGCCGTGAAACATAACATGGAGGAATCTGGAGGTCATTATGCTGAGTGAATTTAGTCAGTCACAGAAGGACAAATATTGTGTAAGACCACTATTATAAGAA
>NW_004443943.1:589388-602700 GCF_000243295.1 Trichechus manatus latirostris
AAGTATTAGCCCAAGAGACAGAAAGGGCCACATAAACCAGAGACTTCATCAGCCTGAGACCAGAAGAACTAGATGGTACCCAGCTTTCACCAATGACCGCCCTGACAGGGAACACAACAGAGAGTCCTGGATGGAGCAAGAGAAAGGTGGGGAGCAGAACTCAAATTCTAGTAAGAAGACCAGACTTAATGGTCAACTGAGACTGGAGGAACCCCGGAAAACATGGCCCTGGATTCTCTATCAGCCCAGAACTAAAACAATTTACGAGGCCAACTCTTCAGACAGGGATTGGAATGGAGTGTGGGACAGAAAGTGATACTTGTGAGGAGTGTGCCTCTTAGCTCAAGTACAAGAGACTAAACAGGCAGCCTCTGTCCTGAGGTGAGATGGGAAGGCAGAGAGGGTTAGGAGCTGGTGTTAACCACAGTAAAGCAGATTGGAGCCGCCTGCTGCAATAGCCAATTCTGAGACAAGGGTGAGGTAAGCGGTAAGAGTTTTATTATATATCGATATATAGGAGGCAGAGGGGAATAGTTTCCTCCAAAAAACCCGTCTCCCCAGCTGGAAATAGGCTGAAGGCTTTTACAGGGACAGGATTATGGGTCTTAGAAGTTTGTGTTAGTTTCCCCTTGAGGTGGTCACATCCCAGATAAGTTCATCTTTTCTTGGGGGTTACCTGGCAACATCCTGGTTTTCTTGTCCCAAGATGGGTGCTTTGTTCGGCTTGTCATTCCTAGATCATTATCACTTGTTTTCCACCCTCCAAGGAGGAACATCAGTTAATCTTAAACCTTTTGTAGAGACTGGAAGTGGAGGGAAAAATAAGAATAAGATTATGAGACCATGTGGGGGTTAGCAATGGGGAGTAATGATAGTGAGCTGGACCTATGCAGCCTCTTCCACTGGTTGAATGGACATGGGGAATCAGGGGTGGAAAGGAGGAGTGTGCTGTCACAGTACGGAGAGAGCAATTAGGGTCACATAACAGTGTGTGTATAAATTTTTGTATGGGAGACTAACTTGAAATGTAAATTTTATTTAAACTACAACAATAAAAAAAAAAAAAGACCTGTGATCAACTACCATATTATTCAGCTTGCCCTGTAACTGAATAGGTATTTCTCAGATTTCCAACTCATGCTCTAGGTTGTATGGAGTAAGTGCCCCCAGGTGATACTTTCAGGCTGGAAGCATACCAGAAGATCACAGGCACCAGACACTGACTCCAACAGTTTCTCTAACCACGCGTGGCTCCCTCCTCCCCTTCCCAGGCAGGAGCACCACCCTGTGGCTCAGGTGTACCTTGGCTCAGCTGCCTGGCTCTTCCCCAAGGTTGCGCTATGACAATTTCTGCTCCAGCTTTGCCACCTGGTTTGCCTCCTTTTTCTTTTCCCAACTCCCAGGTACATTTTTAAAAATGATCTCCAGCAGGAGTGACGGGGAATACATATAAATGCTGACGGCAGCTTATATAAATGCAAACTGAAAGTCTCACAGTTTCAGGACAACTTTATGGAAATAAATCTACATATACAAATGTTTCATAAGGGGAATTTTAAATTTAAGATGGGGATTCAAACACAGATGGAGACACAGTACAGAAAGGAAAAGAGAAAGAAAATGAAACAGAGGTGGAGTCTTTCACTTTCTTTAAGAGGAATTCAAATACAATTCCAATGAACAATGATTGGAACAAGATTAAGATGACTGTCACTTACTTTAAGCATTCCTGAAAAATCCATGTCTGCCACATACAATTTAGGTAGACTTTTGGGGGAAAGAGTAGAAGCAAGATGTTCTTGGGGAATTTTTTTTCCTGTTAGAATGTTAGTTTCTCAAGAACAGCAACTGTGCCCCTTGTGTATTACAGCAAAGGCCTTGAATTCTAGTGGAAATTTGATAAATATCAAGTGATGATCCTTGATGACGTAAATGATATATGTTCAAATACTTACAAGGGAGCTTGACAGCATACCCAGTAGCATAAATAAAGCCAGCCCCTTCCAATGGACAAGCTACAGATTGTTTTGTTTCATTCTGTTTTTAACCAGTTGCCATGGAGTCAATTCCAACTCAAAGTGACCCTATGTGTGTCAGAGTAGAACAGTGCTCCACTGAGTTTTCAATGGCTGATTTTTCAGATGTAGATCACCAGGCCTTTCTTCCAAGACACCTCTGGGTGGATTTGAACCTCCAACCTTTCGGTTAGCAGCCAAGCATGTTAACCATTTGCACCACCCAGGGACTCCAAGCTACAGTATGGAAGACAGGAATTCAAAGGAGAAAAAAAGGGAACTGGACAAGTACTGTAGCATCTTGATTGATCCTCACAACCACCATGTACACCTTTGATGTATGGAGTAATTCAGCATCAAAGAGAGTAAATAATTTATACACAATTTATTTGACCCTCATGCTCTTTCATATCACAAGTATACAGGTCAAAAGCTTAAAATAATAACTAATATGGCTCTCTTTTGATTTAGGCAATTGTACTGTCCCAGGACAGCTTTATATTAAGTAAAAATTTGAGTCACAAAGTCTATCTTTAGCATTATCTTACATTAGAAAACTGAAGCTGCATTTGATACTGAACCATGACTTTAAAAAAAATAGCTTTTTTAAACAGTGAAATGTGAAATTGTCCTTGAAACAAAAATTTTATTTCTCCTTTCCCATACACAGATTTTCTAAATGACTTAAAGTAAAGCTAAAAAAATTTTTGATGAACTAATGCTACTTCAAATACAAATCCAATGAACAATAATTAAAACAATATTAAGAAGACTGTCTTAGAAAGCTCCATAAAAAGAAAAGGACAGGTGAGGATGTGCTTCCTCACAGGCTCCTTGATAAGGCACTGTCTTAGTAACCTCGTGCTGCTGTAACAAAAATAACACAAGTAGACTGCTTTAACAGAGAGAAATTTATTCTCTCACAGTATAGGAGGCTAGAAGTTCAAATTCAGGGGAAGGCTTTCTCTCTCTGTCAGCTCTGGGGGAAGGTCATCAATCTTCCACTGGTCTAGGAGTTTCTCAGCGCAGTGACCCCAGATCCAAAGGATACACTCACCTCCTCGTTCTTCATTCTTGGTGGTAGGAGGTGCCCCTCCTCTCTGCTCGAGTCTCTTTTTTATATCTCAAAAGAGATTGACTCAAAATACAACCTAATCCTGTAGACTGAGTCCTGCCTCATTAACATAACTGCCCCTAATCCTGCCTCATTAACATCATAGAGGTTAGGATTTACAACACATAGGATAATCACATCAGATCACAAAATAGTGGACAACTACACGATACTGGGAATCATGGCCTAGCCAAGTTCACACACATTTCTGAGGGACACAATTCAGTCCATGACAGGTGCTTTCTGGGACTTACTTAGCAAAATCGCTGGCTATGCAAGCCTTAACCTGCCCCAGTTCTCCCAGTACTGGGGTTCACTTTGCACATGGTCATTTCTTCCTAACTGCCTGTTATGGGTTAAATTGTGTCCCCAAAAAAGATATGCTGAAGTTCTAATCCCTGCACCTTTAAATGTGACCCTGTTTGAAAATGGGGACTTTGCAAAGGTAATTAGCTAACATGAGGTCATACTGGAGTGATGTGGGCCCTAATCCAGTATGACTGGTATGCTTATAAAAAGAGCAGAAGACACACACAGAGAGGCACAAAAGGGAGACAGCCATGTGAAGGCAGAGGCAGAGGTTGGAGTTGTGCAGCCAAAAGTCGAGGAATGTGTGAGTCTGCCAGAAGCTGGAAGAGGCAAGAAAGCACCTTCCCCTAGAACAAACAGAGAAAGCATGGCCTAGACTCTAGCTTCCAGAACTATAAGAAAATAAATTTCTGTTGTTTTGAGCCATCCAGTCTGTGGTACTTTTTTATGGCAGCCCTAGGAAAATAAGATACTGCCCTCGTCCAGATTGGCTGTTGATGGGACTTACCACCCTGCCCTTTCATCCCCCGTTAACACCAGGCTTTGGGCTTCTACACTCACCTCAGTCAGCTCTCCATTAGGCAGACTTTTCCTGTTTTGGTACTGTTTCTCTATTAGGGAGCATTGCTAGCATCAACCGTGACCTTTGCATTAGTATTCCTCTCCCAACTCTCGCCCAATCCCGTCTCTCTTGTCTGAAGTCTCGTGGTGAATCATGGGGCTGCCTTTAACACAAAGGTGGTATTTCTTCTTCTCTCTCCTGTCCATAGATGTTCTGTCTCCCAACTTTTGATTTTACAGTCTTCCTTGCTATCTCCAATGACATCTGAGGTGACTTACTGTATTAGACAGCATCTCAGCTGTAACAAAGAAACCATAGGGAGTGCTCTCATATTTGAAGACAGAAAGACAGAACGGAAGAAAGAAAAGGAGGGAGGGAGGGAGGAAGGAAGGAAGGAAGGCAGGCAGGCAGACAGACAGACAGGCAGGCCAGAGTAAGAAAGTCCAGGGCTGGTATGGTGGCTCCCTAATGGGTAATGAAGCCAGTCTAAACAAACCCACTGCTGTGGAGTCAGTTCCGACTCATAGTGACCCTGTAGGATAGAGTAGAATGACCCCATAGGGTTTCCGAGGCTGTAAATCTTTACAGAAGCAGACTGACACATTTTTCTCCTGCAGAGTAACTGGTGGGTTCAAACCACCAATCTCTGGTTAGCAGCCAAGCACATAACCACTGTGCAACCAGGGCTTCTTGGAGCCAGTACAGACAATAATAATAAAAGTAATAATAACAAATAATAGATACTTAGCATTAGTATGTGTAAGGCACTGTTCTAAGCACTTTACTTACATAGTTTATCTTAGTTAATCCTCTCAACTTCCCTCTTAGGTAGGTATTATTATTATCCTCAATTTACAGTTATGAAAACTGAGGCGTGGAAAGGTTAAGGGAGTCAGGGCTCAAACCCAGACCACATTATTAACCTGCATTATTCTGCTTCTACAATGAATTATCTCCTAAATTAAGATCTCTATAAAGGTCAAAATTCCCTAAACACACTCAAAAAATTCACAAATATTATACTAGAAAAAAATTAGATTCAACAGTTGTTAGTAATTTGCCATATTTGTTTTTTTTTCTGTTGCTGTTGTTGTTAGGTGCCATCGAGTCGGTTGTGACTCATAGCAACCCTATGTACTACAGAACGAAACACTCCCTGGTCCTGTGCCATGCTCACAATCATTGTTATGCTTGAGCCCATTGTTGCAGCCAGTGTATCAATCAATCTCATGAGGGTCTTCCTCTTTTTCGCTGACCCTGTACTTTACCAAGCATGATGTCCTTCTCCAGGGACTGATCCCTCCTGATAACAAGTCCAGAGTATATAAGTCGCAGCCTCGCCACCCTTGCTTCTAAGGAGAATTCTGGCTGTATTTCTTCCAAGACAGATTTGTTCGTTCTTTGGCAGTTCATGCTGTATTCGACATTCTTGCCAACACCACAGTTCAAAAGCTTCAATTCTTCTTCAGTCTTCCCTACTCATTGTCCACGTTTCACATGCATATGATGTGATTTAAAGTACCATGGCTTGGGTCAGGTGCACCTAACTGACAGAAACAAACTGAGACACTCCCACATGTCTGTCAGTTTGTCGTACTGTGGGGGCTTACGTGTTGCTGTGATGCTGGAAGCTATGCCACCAGTATTCAGATACCAGCAGGGTCACCCATGGTGGACAAGTTTCAGATGAGCTTCCAGACTAAGACAGACTAGGAAGAAGGACTTTCTGAAAAGAATTAGCCAGTGAAAACCTTATGAATAGCAGGGGAACATTGTCTTTTTCTCTCAAATATATATAAATATTGATTTTGCCAAACCAATTGCAGATATCATGACACTTTATCCAGCATGCCTAAACACTTAGGCCTGCATCTCCTAAAAGAAAGAACATTCTCTTCCATAACCACAACACCATTATTATACCCGAGAAAATTAACAATAATTCCCAAAATTACCCCCAAAAAATGTGTTATATAGCTTTTTGAAATGAAGATCTAGTCAAGTTCGTGCATTGGTATTCTGTTTTCTCTAAACTCTTTTCTTTTATGTTTCTAATCTTTGTTATCCTCTAATTTTATAACATCGATTTAAGAGAAAAAAAAAAGATCTATTACTTGTAGAATGCCCTGCATCTTGAATTGTCTGAATGTTTTCTAGTAACATTGTTTAATTTATTTGCTACCACCTCTTTTTTCTGTCAACTAGAAGTTAGGTCAGTACAAGAAGCTTGATCACATGTGGTTAAATATTGTTAGCAAGAATATTGTACACATGATGTTGTATACTTTGTATTTTTACATAGGGAGACACATAATGTCAAATTGTCCCAATATCAGTGATGTTCAGTAGAGGTGGAAACCACAAGACATATTCATTGTAAAAGTACATTTTTCCCATAGCAATTAGCAAGTATTTGTAACCAAATATGAATTAACATGAATTATCTTCACAGTACATAAGTTACCTGTTAGCAAAAACTTTTCACTTAAAGGTTTTAGCAGCCATTGAGTATTCTTGCTTTAATCAAATATTTCTAGATTAGATTGCAAAATGGTGACTTTCTGTCTATACCACGGTCACATTTATGAGGTGGCTTTCTTCCTTAAAGGAGAACTTTTCCTCAGCAGCTGAAATAACTATCAATCCTCCTAAAAAGGAAGGGCAAATACTTAATTCTTTCCTTCTAATAACAAATTTTAGAGTAAGAAGTCACTGTAATATCATCTCCATTAGTGATATATGAGTTCTCTCTTTTTCTCTCTATCTACCTATCTCTATCTCTCTCCCTTCTAGTTCTACAATCAGTCACTCTTCTTTTTATGTTCAAATAGTCTCCAATTTGGCCAATGGGAGCCCCTTCAAGCTGGCTTGAGAATTCTTTTGACACACCCTCATTAGTCTTTGGGCATTTCCTTTACATTCTTGTCCAACAAGATGTACCAGTTCACTTCATACTTTCCCTGTCCTGAGACTAGAATCAGCCATTTCTTCAAGGAACCCTGAAGAATCAGTATTTCCTTAATTTCTAAAACAAAAATATAATAAAATGTCCCAAAAGGAACAAATACCAACTAATACCTTTAACAAGGTGTAGCATAATAATTTGCCAATTCATTAATTAGAGTCCAGGATGGATTTTTATTATCAACAATAAATGTTTAAAATAACAGATTATGTCTTCATTAAAATAATGGCTCCCTAAGGAGTCAAAGAAATGAGGGACGGATGAAGCAAGGACTTTGGAATTTGATTCTCATAGTGGAGAGCTGGGCTCCATGGGCAATCAAGGGAACACAGGGTCTTGCTTAAACTGGCAAACAGTACTTCCCAGAAGACATACAAATGAAATTTAATTTATTAACTTGCTAATGATTGTTTGCTGTTGCCACTGTTAAATCATGGCATATTAATCACACCAGCATTCTTAGGTTCTAAGAACACTTTGCTCTAATCCTACTCTATACACAACATGAGAGCCAGAAATTTATCCTTTTTCTCCTGAGGAAATAAAGGAAGTTTCCATATAGTCCAAGAAATTTCCCAGAAGCCAAAATCTACCATGTTTCTATAAATATATATATATATATATAAAACGTTTGACACTGTAAAGCCAAGTTCTGATTTTGCACTTACTGAGAAACTTACCAATATATGAATAAGCCAAATGACTCTAGAGCATATTCATGAAATAATCATATATCACAAAGTATCAGATCAAACCTATGTTTGAACCTCAGTCTAAACCTTATAAACTCTGTGACCCTGAGTGAGTTATTATATTTTTCTATGCCTTGGGCTCCTTGTCTGTTAAATTGATTCGTATGAGGGTTGAACAAAATAACTTATTTCAAGTATATAGCACAAAGCCTGGAGTGTTAAGTGCTCAATAAACCAGTTGCCTTCAAGTAGACTCCAACTCATGGTGACCCCCTGTGTGTCAGAATAGAACTGTGCTCCATAGCATTTTCAATGGCTGATTTTTCAGAAACAGGTCATCAGGGCTCTCTTCTGAGGTGCCTCTGGGTGGGCTCGAACCTCTAGCCTTTCAGTTAGCAGCAGAGCTCGTTAACTGTTTACACCACTCAGGGACTCCAATCAGAATTAGCTACTACTATTATTGACTTATCTCTAAGGACTGCAACTACCACTTCCACCTTGTCTTAGTTATCTAGTGCTGTTATAACAGAAATATCACAGGTAGGTGGCTTTAACCTAACCAACAGAAATTTATTTTCTCACAGTTTAGGAGACCAGAAGTCTGAATTCAGGGCACCAGCTCTAAGGCAAGGCCTTCTCTCTATTTCAGGTCTAGGGGAAAGTACTTGTCTCTTTTCAGCTTCTATTCCTCTATTCCTTGGCAATCTTCATGCATCTCCCTTTCCCCCATTTTGCTTAATCTGCTCTTTTTATATCTCGGAAGTGATTGCTCTAAGACACACCCTTCACCAATATAGCCTCATTAACATAACAAAAAAAAAACCTATTCCCAAATGAGATTACATCTGCAGTATAAAACCCATTGCCTTCCAGTCTATTCTGACTCACAAGGACCCTGTAGTATAGGGATTAGGATTTATAGCACATATTTTGGGGGGACACAATTCAATTCATAACACACCTGTAGTGGATTAGGCAAAGTGATGCTATGATGACAAATTAATCCACAAATCTCATTGGCCTAACACATAAAAGTTACTTCTCACTCCAGCGAAGTCTATTGTGGGTCCTGGCAACTCTCCAGGGCAGCTGACCCCCATGTGGTGACTCAGTAACTCAAACTGCTTTAACCTGGTGGTTCTGTCATTTCAACACCAGGCCCCTCCATGATTCCTAAGGCAGGAGAAAAGAACTAGAGAATCACACTGAGCTTCCCATTGCCTCACATCACTCTCAGTCATACTTTCTTGGCTGGAACCAACCCATGGCCTCATTTAAGTACAAGCAGGCTGGGAAGTGTAGTCCCTGTGTTCCCAGGAGATAAAGGAGAACTGAATATTGGTTTGCACTATTAAATTCTACTTTCTCTCTCTTTAAGTATTGAAGTTACTAAAAACACCAAACTAAACAAATACGTGGGACATCTTCAGACTTGACTTGATGTTTAGTCAATATCTTATATGTGTTGGAATCATATAGGAAATAAAGAGAAAATTTAAGTTTTTAAATTACAATGGTAACAAAATTAAGAAAATTTTCTAGCACAATTCTCACTTCCTTTAAAAGCAGTGTTCCAAAAGAATGTATTATGAAATGTATTATGGAATAAAAAAGGAATTCATTATTCTTTTGTGGTGAAACACACTGGCATTTCCATAAAACCCTAGATCATAGTTTTGCTGTAATTAAAATCCTTATGAACTTTTAGGATTTTAATTTTTAAATAACCATAACATATTTCTCCAGGGAGACATGTTTATCCCAATGCAATAAAAAAGTTTAACAAAATAAATAATGAATGATAATCTTAGAAACACAGAGCTAAATGGAACTTCAAGAGATACAATTTTATTATCAAACATTTAATGAGCCCTTTCTATGTGTAAACAATACATACACACCATCAAGTAACGGCAATAGCTCAGGAAATACAAAAATGAAAAAGTCACAGTGTTCTGTCCAAGAAGCTTACAATATATAGAAGTAACAGACACTAAAACATCCCGTGAGACTGTAGAAGCAATAAGTAATTCTGGTATGAGGAAGGTACATCAGAGAAAGTTAACTGGAAAAAGATATTTGATCTGGGCTTTGAAAGATTTTGGTAGTCAGAGAAATGGATATTCCAGGGTAAAGAAGTATGAATAAATAAAGCCTTTTAGTCCAACACCATTTATTGAACACTGTGTTGGCAGACTAGTCCCTTTGCCATTTAAGGTGGTGAAGAGGTTTCCTCCAGATTACACTTCTAAGTCTCAAAGGTATATGGACATTCTGCCAGCTGTAAGGAGGTTTGCTTGCCTGACCAGGGAAGTTCTAACCCTGATTCTCGACTAATGTATAAGATACTTCATCTCAAAGGAACCCTCACTTTTCTTCTAATTGTCACTTACCAGTTCAGATGTCAGACTGTGGAAGTTAATTTCCTGTCTTGCTTGCTGAAAAATAAAATGACAATCCTAACCTCCTTATCTGAAAAGAAAGAGAGGATTTGTTACATATACTAAAAAGGTCTCAATTCCATGGGAAGACAGTAAACATAAACCTTGACCAAGGCAGTGTTTCCAATTGCTCACTGGCTGTTCTGGCTTCCTCTAATTTACAGTTATAAATGAAGTCAGAGTTTGCTTCTCTACTGATTGGGTATCATGTAAACCATCTCTAGAACCAGGTGCCCACAAAGCAGAATCTTGCAGACTCTGCTAAAATTGGGGCCCATCCCCAATCTTTCACTGGCTTGGACAAGCATACAGCTAGCATATACAAAGAAGAGCTGGTGAAATCTATTCTTGGCAGGAATTTCAGTCACATCAGAGATAGGAGGGAGTGGTACTACAATTGCAGCTGCAGAAGCTTTGAACAGTGTCACAAGAATTAAATACAAAGGTCTGAAGAGGTTTTAGTATACCCCATAACACCCAAGAATCCTCAAAGGCCACTCCAACTATACCTACAGTCCAAGTAAAAATAGCATGCTTAGAATAGGAAGGCAGCTTCAAGACAAGTCTGCTGGCCTATGCTTCCACCTAAATGACTATTCCTATGACCCTGCTATAGGGAAATTCTGGAGCTTCCGGTGAAAGAATAAACAAAACATTAAAGAAAGGGTATAGAAAACTATCACAGTCCCCTACTGACTGGGCTATATCACAAGATATAAGGATAGAGGAACACCTGATTGGAGAGGGAACATCCCAGGGACAAGATCTTGTGGTAGAAAAGCAGATGAATTGGTCCTAAAATAAATGGAAGACTCCCATTTCATCTGGAACATATTGGGGCTAGGGACAAACCTATTCTCAGAACCACAAAAAGCCTGTCTATGTACTCTAAACAAAGATAAATGTGTGTCCTAATGAATGCAAAGGAAAATTAAGCTAGTTTGCTCAACCAATAGAACTATGTCTTGGTGCTACAATGAGGAGTAAGAGAATATAGACACTACCCTCAAGAAATTTAAGGCATAAAACTACATGATATAATCAAAATATACATGAAATCTACTGTGATTGAAGGGTTATAGAGGGAGGTGTGTCCAGTACCATAGCTTGGGCCTCAGTCACGGAGGATGTGGAATGCCAGGATAAGGGTTTACTTTTTATTCTATAAGCAGGAAGGGGCCATTCCATTGAGAATGGAATGAAATGACTAGCTCTCTTTCACAAAGGAACATATAATGGCAGAATGAATAACAGAGAAGAAAAGATTAGAAGAAAGTCACTTCATGGTTATGGTTATTGCCATATGTTAGATGAAGATCTGCAGTAGGGACAATGATAGTAGGAATGTTCAAGGAAAGAAAAGATGGATTTGATGTTAAATAAAAAGTTCTGGAAATTGATTGGTTGCAAATATAAGGATATGGGAGAAGGATTTAAGAAGTCTAGCCCAGAGGCGGGACCAAGATGGTGGAACAGTCAGATGCTTCCTGTAGTCCCTCTTACAACAAAGACCAAAAAAAACAAGTGAATCAATTATATATGAACATCAAAGACAAAGTCGAGGAGTCGGGCTGAGCAACAAGGGGAGGGAGAGACAGTTCAGAAGCAGCGAAGAAGTGCCAGACACCACTCAAGCTGAGGCAAGCAGTAGCGCTCCGGATGCATTTTCCATGTCTGGTGAAAGCCAGCAGCGGAGAGTTTGCACAAGCCTCCAGAGCCGGGGGAAGTGGCACTGGATCTGTGAAAGTTAAGTGTAAGCATCTAACCTACTGCACAGGATCAAAATAACCGTTCCCCCTCCAGGAAGTGCCTCTCTCTCCCTCACCCACCCCTTCCCCACTCTGCTCTGCTCCAGGTCCGGCAGGGTTCAGTGATTGCTGCACCCCTTAGGCTAGAAGAGGGACCCTTCCCGCCTGAGCCAGTCTTCCAGCTTTGGGGATGGAATAAATAAACAGACAAACAGGAAAAAAGAAAATGCCAGCTCCCCTAAGCCGGGAACTCAGGGCAGGCACTGCGCTTTTGCCTAGGCACAGGCATAAGTGGTCCACGGACTTCGAAAGCCTTTCACTCTTGCCTAGACTTGTGTGGGCCCATTCAATAGTGTAGTTTCTCATTAACATAGTACAACAGAGTATATACCTGAAGCCTATTTTCAGCTGCAACAGCTAAGGGGAAGGGGCAGATTCGTGACATTTGACACCCTCCTGCCCATTAAGCAGGGTCCTCACCCACATCAGGGGCCTGAAGACCGATGGCTCCACCCACTCCACCTAACCGCCCACAACAGGGGTCCAAGAATAAGTGGTGCCTGCCAGGCCTTACAGCCAACAGCATTGGGTGCCCAAAGTCTGCCTGCAAAACCCACACACCTACATAGTCTAGGGGACAGGAACACACCTTCTGCCCAGGCACTTAGGGGCAGTTCTCAGTCCCCTACCTTGCTCAGCACATACCCCCTACTGTAGCCAGATACCTGTGCCTACTCCAATCACCCCAATGTAGCCCTGCCCGTCTAGGACTGTAGGTGAGAGCCTGCACCATGCACTCAGTGACCAACAACCTGGACCCCTGAGCTGAATCCACACAAGAAAAGAAAACAAACTCCTAGGCTCACATATCAGTAGCAGCTCTAACCACCTGGTGACAGGACGTGAGAGCTTCAAAGACGCCAATAATCAAAGTAGCTCACACGACCAGCCTATCTGGACATAGCAAAACAAAACAGAACAAGAAGCTAGGACACAGTAAGCAAACATAAAATAAATAAATTATAATAACTTATTGATGGCTTGGAGACAACAGTCAATATCAAATCACATAAAGAAGTAGACCATGATGGCTTCAGCAAGTGACCAAAACAAAGAACCAGGAAACCTCCCAGAGGAGGAAAAGGTCTTGGAACTACCAAAGGTAGAATTCAAAAGATTAATATATAGAGCTCTTCAAGAGATCAGAAAGGAGATCATATAAAACACAGAACAAGCCAAGGAACCTGCAGACAAAGCAATAGAGGAATTTTAGAAGATTAGAGAAGAGCACAATGACAAATTTAACAGGCTGCTAGAATCCATAGAGAGACAGCTAATAGAAATCCGAAAGATTAACACTAAAATTTCAAAATTAGACAACTCAATAGAAAGTCATAGGAGCAGAATTGAGGCAATGGAAGTCAGAATTAGTGAGACTGAAGATAAAGCATTTGACACCAATTTAT
>NW_004443943.1:610449-611657 GCF_000243295.1 Trichechus manatus latirostris
TTATTATCATCATCATTATCATTATTATCCCTGTGGAGGTATCTAAGAAACAACTTGAAATAGTGCTCAGGGAGAAAGATGAGGATTTGAGGTAGAGATTGGCATTAACAGAGAAGTGATGGTTGAACGTGGTGAGAGAGGAGAGAAGGCCAAATGATGACTGTGGTTCAAGAGGAGGGCTGAAATTAGAACTTTCATTTAAGGGATGAGTGGAACAATGAGCATCAGTGAAGACTCACTGGGAAAAACAATGAGTCATTTATCCACTCTCTCATGACCGCTACATTACTGTACCAGACATGACCAGGCACAGGGAGGCAACATCACTGCGCCCAGATCTTCTCTGCACAATTGAATGTCCCTAAAGTCTAAGGTCAGTGATTGTTTATTTCACACTGAAGTGTTCAAGGCTTAGGATTGTTCTTCATGAATCATAATGTTACTAGAAAACTCTCAATCATCTCGTCTAATCTGCCTTTTTCAGGTAAAGAAACTGAGGTCCCAAGTGACTTGTCCAGGTCAAAGTTTCATGAATGACAGAGTCTAGACTTAAGCTGTCAAACATAATGCCACAGAGCTTATGCGGAGAGTGTCATTGAACCCACTGGTTTAGAAATATAACCAGTTGCCAAGAAGTCAACTCCAACTCATGGTGACCCCATGTATCTCAGAGTAGAACCATGCTTCACAGCATTTTCAATGGCTGATTTTTGGAAGTGAGTCTCCAGGTCGTTCTTCCGAGGTGCCTCTGGAGGATTCGAGCCTCCAGCCTTGCAGTTAGCAGCCAGACGTGTTAAACATTTGCACTACTAAGAGACTCAATAGTAATGCCTTAAAGGACTCTTTCTGTCTTGATCTATGTTAGGTGTGAGACTATTTCTTCTCAAGGAGCACTTGCACGAACTCAGGGTTTCTCAGCCTCGCAGTATTGTTGGCATTTGGGGCTGCTCAATTCTTTGTTGTGAGTATCTGTTATTCTGTGCATCATAAAAATGTTTAGAGCATTCCTGATCTTTACCCACTAGATGCCAGTAGCACTCTCCCCCACCCAGTTTGACAACCAAAAACATCTCCAGACATTTCACATGTCCCAGGTTGAGAACCATTGCTCCGATTACAAGTTCATTGTTCCTATTAAGAGTGATACAGTCACCCAGTGTCTCAGGTTTTATAATAAATGCACAGATTAGTAAAATTGGGCTTGTTTT
>NW_004443943.1:611964-616425 GCF_000243295.1 Trichechus manatus latirostris
ATCAGAGCCTTTGCTATGTTTGTGAGCAGTAAATCTCCAGGAGACACACACAAGATGAGTTCTTTCTACATCCTATTTGGCTACGCAATGTTGTGTTTGTTTGTGTATTTGTTTGTCCACAGACTTTGTCAAAGGATTACTCTTCCTCAGAATACACTTTGGGAAACACTGTGCTACCCCTGCCCCCATTGTTTTACTAGCCTCTCTAACAATACTAACTGAGCTCTAGAGCTGCAAGGATCAGAGGATGTAGAACCAGAAGATGGCTGAATTCCAAAGGGGCCTGCACATCAGCTACTGACAATTTGGAACCATCATACTATATAATGTCTTTCTCTCATGCAGACACTAAATTTAATTTCTGATCCAGAAGTTGCTGTTACACCTGTAAGTATCAGTTGTTGCTTTTTAAATGGTAAACAATGGAAATCAATCCTGCTATATGAAGCAAGAAAACAGGGTTTATTGAAAATCTTCTGGGGTAGCTCATATATGTGAAGGAAGAGCTGAACACCATGGCCACAGGAAGGACAGGAAGCAGGGTCATTCTAGGCACCTGAGAAGCCGCCATTCAGGGACTATCTCTTTGGCTACAGGCATCAAGTGGCCCAGCTCCAATCCAACTTCTATCTGAGTATCTCCCCTCAAGATTCAAACTTCAGTGTAGGTACTCAATAAATGAATGAGTAAATGAATGAAAAAGGAAAAAAAGATTCAAACTTCTAGGAGAGAACATCGGTTGGCTTAGCTTGGACCAGGCCACTATTTCCCCTGTTCCCTTTCAATGGTCACAAGGTGAGGTCTCATGATTAGCAGCCTATCAGAATCATGTAAAGAAGGGATTGAGTCCCTGGATGGCACAAATGATTAAGTGCTATACTAATTGCCAAAAGGTTGGCTGTTCTAACCCACCAAAGGGGCCTTGTAAGACAGGCTTGGTGATCTGTTTCCAAAAGCTCACAGCCTTGAAAACCCCATGGAGCAGTTCTACTCTACACACTTGGGATCGCCATGAGTTGGAATCAATTCCATGGCAGCTAACAATGAAGGAGGAGCAATTCCTCTAAAACATCAATGCTGGACAGAAAAATAAGAGAAGTAATTTACACTGAGCAGAAAAAAAAGGTATATGTGTTACACTTCATTCCACTATTTCTATATCTTCTAGTTGGTTCTTTACATCCTTTGCATACAGCACTGAAGCATTCCGAACAGCCAGACTTTCTTCTCCAGTCACCTTTAGCAGATATGCGAGCCTGTCTTTCAGAGAACTCAGAGTTCCTTTTGGGTTGATTCCTTCTGCCAACAAACCTGGCATTGTTGATTAATGACTTCAAGGAAGAATCATGTGGTCTAATTATCAACTAAACTCATTTATTAATTTTTTTTATTGTGCTTTAAGTGAGAGTTTACAGTTCAAGTCAGTTTCTCATACAAAAATTTATACACACATTGCTATGTGACCCTAGCTGCTCTCCTTATAATGTGACAACACACTCATCCTTTCCACCCTGGATTTCCCATTCAGCCAGCTCCTCACTCTTTTTGCCTTCTCATCTTGCCTCTGGACAGGAGCTGCCCATTTAGTCTCATGTATCTACTTGAACTAAAAGGCACTCTCTTCATGAGTATCATTTTATGTCCCTTCAGCCAGCTCCTCATGCTTTTTACCTTCTCATCTTGCCTCTGGACAGGAGCTGCCCATTTAGTCTCATGCATCTACTTGAACTAAAAGGCACTCTCTTCATGAGTATCATTTTATGTCCCATAGTCCAGTCTAATCTTTGTCTGAAGAGTTGGCTTCGGGAATGGTTTCAGTTCTGGGCTAACAGAGAGTCTGGGGGCCATGTCTTCTGGGGTCCCTCCAGTCTCAGTCAGACCATTAAGTCTAGTCTTTTTACTAGAATTTGAGTTCTGCACCCCACTTTTCTCCTGCTCCATGGGGGATTCTCTGTTGTGTTCCCTGTCAGGGCAGTCATTGGTGATAGCCGGGTACCATCAAGTTTTTCTGGTGTCAGGCTGATGAAGTCTCTGGTTTATGTGGCCCTTTCTGTCTCTTGAGCTAATACTTTCCTTGCATCTTTGGTGTTCTTCATTCTCCTTTTCTGCAGTGGTTGGGACCAATTGATGCATCTTAGATGGCCGCTTACTAGCTTTTAAGACCCCAAACGCTACTCACCAAAGTGGGATGCAGAACATTTTCTTAATAAATTTTGTTATGCTGATTGACCTAAATGTCCCCTGCAACCTTGGTCCCCAGACCCCCGCCCCTGCTACTCTGTCCCTCGCAGTATTTAGCTATATTCAGGAAACTTCTTAGCTTTTGGTTTAGTCCAGTTGTGCTGACTTCCCCTGTATTGTGTGTTGTCCTTCCCTTCACCTAAGATAATTCTTATCAACTATCTAGTGAAACTCATTCATTTTTAACAGCTGCCCAAAATAAACAAGGACAGCAAATCCCAGGCAATGTGAGAAGGAGAAAGAAAGAGGGTTTAAACATAAATGTAACCAATCAATTCTTCCAACCTCAAAAAGACCAAGGTAAAGAAATTTAGTTAAGCATCTGCCCTTTCCCCCACCTCAGGCCTGTTGGCCATAATTTTTCTTTGTAATTCTAAAATTCTTTTGATAATCATCAATCAGCAGGAGCCTGTTTTATGATAATTTTTTGATGGAAGACAAAGATTGTGTCTTTGCCCCTAGTGGAAATCCTACTACCTGAAAGAATTTTTCTTCGGGTCACTGTTTTTTTAAAGTATTTGTCATCAGCATACTTTATCTTGCTAAGCAGAAATGCTGCATAGAAGTTAGATTGTTGGCTGATTTTTATTTTTGAGTCTGTTAAAAAAAATCTTCATTGGAAAAGTTTAATTTTGCATTTAATTATTTTCCTCTTGTCTTTATTGTAACAAAAGTCTCAAACAATTTTCATGGAAGGAATAAAAGAAGAAAAGCATAATTTCTAATCAAGATTTAATATTGCTCTTATTTTTATGAAATATTTCCTTTTAGTCACCTGTATTCTGGGAAGAGGAGTCCCTAGATGCCACAAACAGTTAAGCGTTTGGCTACTAACTGAAAGGTTGGAGGTTTGAATCCACCTAGAGGTGCCTAGATAGAAACACCTGGTAATCTACCTCTGAAAGATCACAAGCACTGAAAACTCTTTGGAGCTATGATAGTCTTAAATTTTGAGGAAGATCACAAGCTTTGAATACTCTCTGAAGCTATGAAAGTCCTGAATTTTGGGGTGCTTAACGGTTAGCCTAGACTTGGGATCAGTAACTTGTGTCTTTTATACAGACTTAGTCTTGTAACTAAGGAAATGTTTTATTTGTAACCAAGCTAAGGAAGAATGCCATCAGCTAGTTCCCAAGGAGCCCGGATACAAACAATGTATGTAACCTCTATGTTCCCAGAAAGTAATGTCTTGCAATTGTCTTGCAACACCCTGTAAATCACTTACAGTCACCAAGTGTTACGGATTGAATTATGTCCCCCGAAAATGTGTGTCGAATTAGCTAGGCCATGGTTCCCAGTATTGTGTGATTGTCTACCATTCTGTCATCTGATGTGATTTTCCTATGGGTTGTAAATCCTACCTTTATGATGTTAATGAGGCAGGATTAGAGGCAGTTATGCTAATGATGCACGACTCAATCTACAAGATTAGTTTATATCTTGAGTCAATCTCTTTTGAGATATAAAAGAGACAAGTGAGCAGAAAGAATGAAAAACCAGGAGGGGACCGTGTCATTTGGACCCAGGGTCCCTGTGCTAAAAGAATCTCCTAGACCTGGGGAAGATTGATGACAAGGACCTTACCCCAGAGCTGACAGAGAGAGAAAGCCTTCCCGTGGAGCTGGTACCCTGAATTCAGTCTTTTAGCCTCCTAGACTGTGAGAGAGTAAATTTCTGTTTGGTAAAGCCATCCACTTGTGGTATTTCTGTTATAGAAGCACTAGATAACTAAGATACCGAGTAATAACTAATCAACAAAGACTCTTTAAACCAATCATGATAGATCCCCGCTTCAAGGTATCCTTCCACTTCCCTGAATCATCAAGCACCTATCAAAATTTTGTATTGTTAGTTCTTGATTTTACCATATAAATATGCCTTTGTAATTGCACCATCTTGGAGCACTGTGGTTTCACTTTGTGAACTGTGCATTTTCCCAGTTTAAACTGTGTCTTGCCTTCAATAAAACTCTTTGCTTTTGCTTTTAACAGAGTATGCCGTATTACTCTTTGACAGAGTGCAGTTCTACTCTGAAATACATGGGGTCTCCATGAGTCAGCATCAACTAGATTGCAGTGGATTTGGGGGTTTTTTGTTTTGTTTTGTTTTATTCTGAGAAGAAAGTAAGTTTCACATGATCCTTATTTATTTATACATTTCATTACATAGAAAACAGAACTTTTCAGTAAGAAATCATATTGCTTGAGAAAGATCAAAAAG
>NW_004443943.1:616994-618747 GCF_000243295.1 Trichechus manatus latirostris
GTGCCACCTTTGCTTCCTCCTGAAAGGCTGAGAAACACTGCTCAACTGTGAAACTGCTTCTTGGCCATGCCTCCACGCTGGTGGGACCCCTGGGGCTTTTGTTTGTTTTGATTTGTTCTGTTTTGATTTGTCTGTTTTCTTTTTCTTTTCTTGGCTTGGGAGCCCCTTCTAGCTGGGCAGTACCACATGGCTTGGGAGATACTCTCTTACTCTGCATAGATGCACAGTGACATCCCTGGAGGCATTTCTTTTTTCTTGTTTTTTTTTGTTTTTGTTTTTGTTTTTTTCTTTGTTTTGTTTTCTTCTCTCTCTTTTTCCCTTTTTGTCTTTCTTCATTTCCAGTTTCTCGTCTCTCTGTACTTACCTTCTCTTCCTGTCTTCTGAATACCTGGCACTGTGTGACACCTCTACCCTTCTAGCCAGGCTGTACTTCACAGCCTGGGAGCAACTTTCCCTGACCTAGCAGCCGCACCAGTGGGATCCCTGGGGGCTTTTCTTTCTTTTTTTTTTCCTCTAATTTTTATTTATTCGTTTTTTTCTTTTACCCTTTTTTTATTTTAATTTTTCTCCATTTCTCAGTCTCTCATCTCTAGATTCCAATAGCAAGCTCCCTTAGCACTTTTTTTTGTTTGTGTGTGTTTTTGGCCCCTGTTTCTCTCTCCTCTCTCTCCTCTTTCCCATATCCATCTTAAGTCTACACATCACAATTTCCCCTCTCCTTCCTGCCTACCTGCACCATGCACTGAACATCACACTCCCAAGCAGCACAGGTACAGCCTACCAGAAACTGCCCTGCACTGATTCTCAGTCCACCCTGTTTGCCTTAGTACATGCCATAAACAACCCATCCCAGTAACTCCCCTTCACCTGGACCTGCCGTACTGTACCATAACTGAGTGACTGACCCTGCCCATTGGAGAAGGAGGTGAAAAGTATCGTGCCCACAGATGAGCAAACAACAAAGAACACAAAGCCTGCCTGCTCAGACATAACCAAATAAAACAAAAAAGCAGGACAAAACAAAAAAATCTACAATCAGTAAATGAGGAAAATAACTACGCAATGCCCCAAAGACAGCAGACAATATCAAAAATTGTACAAAAACAGGACAGGATGGTTCCAGTAGGTGTCAAACATAAAACACCAGATGACTTTCCAGTAAAAGAAAAGGCACTAGAACTACCTGATAGGGAATTCAAATCTCTAATATTCAGAATTATTCAAGAGTTAAAGCAAAAATCAGACAAAAATGAGGAAAAAATAGAAAAATTCCTAGAAAAGGCAGACAAATTCATGGAAAATACAGACCAAAAAATGGAAGATTTGAAGAGCATAATACAGGAACAAAATGCTAAAATAAATTCACAACTAGAAATCATAGAAAAACAACAATTCGAAATCCAAAAGTTAAACAACAAGATTTCAGAAATGGACAGTGTCATAGAAGGGCTGAGGAGCAGGTTTGAAACTATGGAAGACAGGATCAGTGAAACTGAAGACAAACAGTGGGATAGAACTCTCAAGAAAAATCAGAAAAATGAGGAAACCTGAGAATTATGTGGGATACAATCGAAAGCAAAAATCTGCGAGTGGTCTGAGTTCCAGAACAGGGGGAGAAAACGGAAAACACAGAGAGGATCACTGAAGAGTTCCTGACAGAAAACTTCCCCACCATCATGAAAGATGAAAAATTGACCATCCAAGAAGTTCAACAAACCCCATATAGGATAGACCGCAAAAGAAAATCACCAAG
>NW_004443943.1:624668-626161 GCF_000243295.1 Trichechus manatus latirostris
CTTTTAAAAGAAAAAAATTTACATATGCTGTCTGCCATGATAATTTTTACCTGTTCATCTGACAAAATCTTCAAAAAAAAAAGATGGGGACCACAACATGCAACACATCTTATAATCACTTTTTCCTAAGGAAACATTTTGTTTAATATTCAAACACAGCAGAAAACATCAAGCAGAATAGAACAATCAACGTCCAATTATAAACAGTGACAAAAGGATGCTGGCTGTTTTGTTATTTTGGTTTTCCCCTGTTTCCCCTGCTGAAAAAGAAGGGGCTGTGTGCTTTTTAAGGAAGGAGGTTACATGGAGAGCATACTCATTGCCTCTGTATCCAACCCTGGGGGAGTGGAAAGCTGCTGTCTGCAAACCCATTTGTCTTAGTTTCCTGGGGCTGCCCTAACAAAATACCACAAAGAGGGTGGCTTTACAGAACAGAAATTTATTTTCTCACAGTACTGATGGCTAGAAGTTCAAATCAGGGTATCAACAACCAAACCAACCAACCGGATGCCATCAAGTCAATTTCAGCTCACAGCAACCCTGTAAGTGTCAGAGGAGAAGTGTGCTCCACAGGGTTTTCAATGGCTGAGTTTTCAGAAGTAGATTGCCAGGCATTTCTTCCAAGGTTCCACTGGGTGGACTCAAACCTGAAACCTTTCAGTTAGCAGCTGAGCACATTAACCATTTGTACCACCCAGATTGTGTCAATTACTTCTGAGGGTTTCAAGAGGGAAACTGTTCCATGCCTCTCTCCTCGTTCCTGGTGGCTGCTGGCAATCGTTGGCATTCCTTTGCTGTTTATAGATGCATCTGCCTTTGGAGTCACATAGCATCTGTTGTCCTCTTGTATGTGACCCTCTCTCCATGTCTTTTCTTCCCTTTTATAAGATACCACTCAGAAGGGATTAGAACTAGCACCCATCCTACACCCATATGATTTAACTGATGATATCGTCAAAGAAAGACCCTATTCACCTAAACAAGGTCACATCCACAGGTACAGGGGTTAGGACTTCAACATACCTATTTGGAGGACACAATAAAATCCATAACACCACCAGCCACCATTTACTAAAATGGTGAGAGAGAGAAAAGAGGATGTAAAATAGAAATAAAAATTCTACTCCTCCCGTATCACTGATAATGCCTCAGGCACACATGACTCTACTGAGTAATATCTTATGACAAGACTTGCCGGAGGCATTTATCTTTGAAACTAATTTGAATAGAGTTGTTTTTAATCTACTTTCAAATTTGTGCAAAAGTCTCCAAGCAGGAAGAAAGGTCATTTAAATTCAAGGAGACAGAATCGGTTAATTAGAACTAAAAAATTACAGCTCTGCTGGGTATACACTTTAATTTGGCCTACTGTCTAAGGCATTGTTATTCTGAACAATTATGGAATGAACCTGTATATAGGAAGCCATCATCTATGGAGGGTTCCTGCAAGTTGAGTGTCTATTATAAATCTTCCCTTTCACCCTCTGCCTGTC
>NW_004443943.1:626261-627202 GCF_000243295.1 Trichechus manatus latirostris
TAATAGTTGGATATGCCAGTAGGTGGAGTGAAAGCCAAATTTAGCAATTGAGAGCTTCAGAAATGGAGTTTATGGGAAGGTTCTAGGAGGCAGTCTTAATTATTTAGTGCTGCTATCACAGAAATACCATAAGTGAATGGCTTTAACAAACAAATTTACTTTCTTACGTTTGTTGTTGTTGTCATTAGGTGCTGTCAAGTCAGTTCTGACTCGTAGCAACCCCTCATACAACAGAATGAAACACTGCCCAGTCCTGCACCATCCTCACAATCATTGTTGTGCTTGAGCCCATTGTTGCAGCCACTGTGTCTATCCATCTTGTTGAGGGTCTTCCTCTTTTTCGCTGACCCTCTACTTTACCAAGCATGATGTGCTTCTCCAGGAACTGATCTCTGCTGATGACACGTCCAAAGTATGTGAGACGTAGTCTTGCCATCCTCGCTTCCAATGAACATTCTGGATATACTTCTTCCAACACAGGTTTGTTTGTTCTTTTGGTAGGCCATGGTATATTCAATATTCTTGTCAACAACACAATTTGAAGGTGTCAATTCTTCTTCAGTCTTCCTTATTCATCATCCAGCTTTCCCATGCGTGTGAGGTGATTGAAAACACCATGGCTTGGGTCTCAGTCTTCAAGGTGACATCTTTGCTTTTCAACACTTTAAAGAGGTCTTTTGCAGCAGATTTGCCCAGTGCAATGCAATGCTTGATTTCTTGACTGCTGCTTCCATGGGTGTTGATTGTGGATCCGTGTAAAATGAAATCCTTGACACCTTCAGTCTTTTCTCCGTTTATCATGATGTTGCTTATTGGTCCGGTTGTGAAGATTTTTGTTTTCTTTATGTTGAAGTGTAATCCATACTGAAGGCTGTGGTCTTTGATCTTCATCAGTAAGTGCTTCAAGTCCTCTTCACTTTCAGCAAGCAAGGTTGTGTCAT
>NW_004443943.1:627729-629438 GCF_000243295.1 Trichechus manatus latirostris
TCCTCTTCTGAATCCAGCTTGAATTTCTTGCAGTTCCCTGTCAATGTACTGCTGCAGCCGTCTTTGAATGATCTTCAGCAAAATTTTACTTTTGTATTATATTAATGATATTATTTGTTAATTTCCGTATTCGGTTGGATCACCTTTTTGGGGAACAGACATAAATGTGGATCTCTTCCAGTCAGTTGGCCAAGTAGCTGTATTCCAAATTTCTTGGCATAGATGAGTGAGCACTTCCAGCACTGCATCCATTTGTTGAACAATTCAATTGGTATTCCGTCAATTCCTGGAGCCTTGTTTTTCACCAATGCCTTCAGTGCAGCTTGGACTTCTTCCTTCAGTACCATCAGCTCCTGATCATATGCTGTCTCCTGAAATGGTTGAACATCGACCAATTCTTTTTGGTATAGTGACTCTATGTATTCCTTCCATCTTCTTTGGATGCTTCCTGCATCTTTTAATATTTACCCTGTAGAATCCTTCAGTATTGCAACTCGAGGCTTGAATTTCGTCTTCGGTTCTTTCAGCTTGAGAAATGCCAAACATGTTCTTCCCTTTTGGTTTTCTTTCTCCAGGTCTTTGCCCATGTCATTATAATACTTTACTTTGTCTTCTTGAGCTGTCCTTTGAGATCTTCTGTTCAACCCTTTTACTTTGCCATTTCTTCCTTTTGTTTTAGCTACTCGATGTTCAAGAACAAGTTTCAGAGTCTCTTCTGACATTCTTTTTGGTATCTTTTCTTTCTTTCCCATGTTTTTAATGACCTCTTGCTTTCTTCATGTATGATGTCCTTGATGTAATTCCACAACTCATCTGGTCTTCAGTCATTAGTGTTCAACATGTCAAATTGATTCTTGAGATGGTCTCTAAATTCAGATGTGATATACTCAAGGTCGTACTTTGGCTCTTATGGGCTTGTCCTGATTTTCTTCAGCTTCAACTTGAACTTGCATATGAACAATTGACGGTCTGTTCCGCAGCCGGCCCCTCGCGTTGTTCTGACAGATGATACTGAGCTTTTCCAAGGTCTCTTTCCACAGACGTAGTTGATTTAATTCCTGTGCATTCCATCTGGCAAGGTTCACATGTATAGTCGCATTTCTGTTATGAAAAAAGGTATTTGCAGTGAAGAAGTTGTTGGTTTGGTCCAATTCTATAATGCGATCTCCAGCATCATTTCTATCAGGAAGGCCATATTTTCCAACTACCAATCCTTCTTCTTTGTTTCCAACTTTCACATTCCAATATTCAGTGATTATCAATGCATCCTGATTACATGTTCAATCAATTTCAGACTGTAGAAGTTGGTAGAAATCTTCAATTTCTTCATGTTTGGCCTTATTGGTTGATGCATAAATTTGAATAACAGTAGTATTAACTGGTCTTCCTTGTAGGCATATGGATATTATCCTATCACTGACAGTGTTGTACTTTGGGGTAGATCTTGAAATGTTCTTTTTGACAATAAATGCAATGCCATTCCTCTTCAAGTTTTCATTTCCAGCATAGTAGACCATATGATTGTCCGATTCAAAATGGCCAATACCAGCCTGTTTCAGCTCACTAACGCCTAAGAAGTCGATGTTTATACATTCTATTTCATTTTTGACGATTTCTAATTTTCCTAGATGCATGCTTCGTACATCCCACGTTCTGATTATTAATGGATGTTTGCAGCTGTTTCTCCTCATTTTAGGTGGTGCCACATC
>NW_004443943.1:630495-649890 GCF_000243295.1 Trichechus manatus latirostris
ACAACAACAACAATAAGCATACATAATGTTAAGACGTCTGTCCAAAATACAAATTTCAGTTGATAAGTGTGTTACTCATTTCTCCCATAGGCCTATGTTTCATAAATTCTGGAACTCCTCAGCCTATAACCGTACATGGTGTAGTATCTGTTTAATCTTTGTAGATCTTAATAAAGATATTTTGCTACCCAGTTTGTCTAAGTCCCACTTCAACTAACACTCATGCAGTAATTGACTCTAATTCATCATTTCCCTCTGGACAGTCAAGCTTCAGCCCCATTTCCAGAAATAGCCTCCCTCTCTTTCTCCGCAAGATTACAGATCCATCTATTTGCAAGAAAGCCTTTCAAAATTCTATACCAGCTTTTCTCCAAGGAAACAACAGGTCTTGTTCTCTTAAAATAGGATTGTACATGAAGGAAGATGAGAATTATGCCAAATGCTGCTTTTGAAAACACCCTCTTTTGCATGGTTGAGAAAACAGTTAAAAAAAAATAGTTTTTTTGAAATGCTGCAGTATATACTGATCTTTTGTCAACCCATATAGGGAAGCCCTTTAAAAATCATGTCTTAGAGCCTTCAATAGTCTTAGGTTCAAATCTTAGTTTTAAAATCACTGGCTGGGCAACTCTAGAAGGGCTATCTTAACTCTCTGAGTCTGTTTCTTTATAAATTGGAGTCATAATGATTAATTTTCAAGGTTGTTTAAGAGAAGGAGTTAATATACGTAATGTCTCTGGCACACAGACAATGGGGAGAAAAATGCTTGCTAGTCTTAGTAGCCACTACCCATCTGTCAGTTTGTCATACTGTAGTGGCTTGCATATTGCTATTGTGCTTGCAGCTATGCCAACAGTATTTCAAATACCAGCAGGGTCACCCATGGTAGATAAGTTTTAGTGTAGCTCCCAGACCTGAGACAGACTAGGAAGAAAGGCCTGATGATCTACTTCCAAAAATTAGCCAATGAAAACCTTATGGATCACAACAGACCACTGTCTGATACAGTGGTGAAAATGAGTCTCCCTGGTTGGAAGGCACAACATAATAGCTGCAACAATGGAGTCAAACATACCAGCACTCATGAAGATGGCACAGGACGAGTCAACATTCTATTCCATATAAGGTCACCATGAAATCAGAGCCAGCTCAATGGCATCTAACGACAACTCTTAGTAAAATGGTGGCTGTCTTATGATCTTCATCGATATAGATTCTCAACTCCTTCTAAGGAAAAGAGTCTAGACTAACATTTTCCAAGCTGTAAAATAGAAAATAGGTCTTCTCTATGAAGAGTTGACACACTACGCAGATGACACAACCTCGCTTGCTGAAAGTGAAGAGGACTTGAAGCACTTACTGATGAAGCTCAAAGACCATAGCCTTCAGTATGGATTACACCACAATATAAAGAAAACAAAAATTCTCACAACTGGACCAATAAGCAACATCATGATAAACGGAGAAAAGATTGAAATTGTCAAAGATTTCATTTTACACGGATCCACAATCAACACCCATGGAAGCAGCAGTCAAGAAATCAAACATCGCATTGCATTGGGCAAATCTGCAAAAGACCTCTTTAAAGTGTTAAAAAGCAAAGATGTCACTTTAGGAACTAAGGTGCACCTGACCCAAGCCATGGTGTTTTCTATTGCCTCATATGAATGTGAAAGCTGGACAAAGAATAAGGGAGACCGAAGAAGAATTGAAGCCTTTGAATTACCATGTTGGCCAAGAATATTGACTATACCATGGACTGCTAGAAGAACAAACAAATCTGTCTTTGAAGAAGTACAGCCAGAGTGTTTATTGGAAGCAAGGATGGCGAAACTTTGTCTCACATACTTTGGACATGTTATCAGGAGGGACCAGTCCCTGGAGAAGGACGTCATGCTTGGTAGAGTAGACAGTCAGCGAAAAAGAGGAAGACCCTCAAAGAGATGGATTGATACAGTGGCTGCAACAATGGGCTCAAACATAACAATGATTGTGAGGATGGCGCAGGACCAGGCAATGTTTCATTCTGTTGTGCATGGGGTCGCTATGAGTCAGAACCGACTCAACGGCACCTAACCACAACAACAATAAAGAGTTAGGCTGCCAGGAAGGTCAGAGTTAAATGTTGTGCCACTCAATCACTACCTTCCCCTGCTCCCCTGCGTATACAGAGCAGCTGGCTTCAGCCATCTCACCCTGCTAGAGACCTGACAAACTGCTTTCTACACACAGTAAAAGATTAGCATGGGGAGAGCACATAATATAGGTGCTGGGACTAGAGAGAGAGCAAAGATTGAGAAGATGAACAAGGAAGACCAAGATGAACAAAGAGAACAACTGATCCCAGAGGAAAGAGAATACAAGAAAACAAGACTTATTTTTAAATGCTTATGGGTGTCTACCATAAGATAGGATATTAGAAAGGATACGTACACACACACACATACACACACGCATACATACATACACACAGGCTTCCTTTAAAAAGGAGCAATCAGAGAACAACAATAACAAGATTCCGATACAGAAATTCAAGTTAGTTACTTCTATTAAGAATGCACCTGATCTTAAAGACATAGTCAGGGCTATTTCCTAAATGCAGAGCAAAAATAAAGATTCTGAGAGCAAACATAAGAAACATGGATGGCAGATCTATAAGATCTATATCTGCATAACAAGAGTTACAGAATGAGAGACCTGAGACCATGGAGGCTGGACTGAAGGAAGGCGCTAGTCTTCAGTCAGAAAAGGCTCACCAGAAGCCACACAGGATTAATGAAAAACACCCCACATAGACAACTCCAAAGACTAAAATGTTAAAAGTTTAAAATAGTTTCCAGCCTTCTTACCAGCATCAGACACTAGAAGACATTGGAGAAGTATTTTTGAAGTTCTGAGAAGAATCTTTTTGAACCTAGAATTCTGTACGGCGCCACAGCATCAATGAAATGTGAGAAAAAAATAGACACTTTCAGACATGTCAGAACTCAGAAAGTTCATTTTCCATGAACCCTTTCAAAAAATATCCATGTGAGGACATACTACAACAAAACGCAAAAGGAACTAAAAGTGAGCAAAAGCAAGTGGAATGAGTTAACTCAAAAGAACTACTGAATTGGGTTGTTTGTCTCTTTGTTGTTAAGTTGCAGGAGTTCTTTATATAGTCTGGATATTAAACCCTTATCAGATACGTAAAAAAAAGAAAATCATTGCCATCGAGTCAATTCCAACTCATAGCAACACTGTAGGACTGCCCCATCGAGTTTCCAAGGAGTGGCTGGTGAATTCGAACTGCCGGCCTTTTGGTTAGCAGCCAAGTTCTTAACCACTTCGCCACCAGCGCTTCTATCAGATACAGGGTTCCCTAAAATTTCACAAATATGTATCTCTCCCATCTCCTCCCCCTTTCTCCATTTTCACAGCCAATTACTTTATCCAGGCCCTCACTGCTTTTTCCAACAGCCGCCCAACTAGGGCTTTTCCAAGGGAAGGACACTGAAACATCTTCTGCTATTACTTCTCTTTAATCAAACAATGCCAGTTGCAGGCCATGGCAGAGCTCCAGGTCAGGAGGTGACAGTTGCTGAGCCTTGAGGAGAAGGGCTGGGCTGGTCACCCAGCGGCCACGGGAGAAGAATGATACCCTGCTGGACCAGTCCACGAGGGGACTGCACAGAATCCCAGACTGAAATGAACCAAGAGTTGTTTTTCACTCCCTCTGTGACCCCTGGGTGACGTTGTTACACACTCTGGAGTCAGAAACAGGGGTTACAGTGAATTCAGGTAAATTTTATAATATCTTTCCATATTATTCGCTCTTTCAAAAACACTTCAACACTTTCAAGTATAACCTATTCCATCACTTCATAGCTAATTAGCTCATCTGTATGTTGTACCTTTCCTAGAGAAATTCCTTCCCTGACATATTTTATGAATTAAAATATTAAGCAACGTTCCATGCTGCCACTTTTTTAAGTTGATGAGGGCTTATTAAGTTTTGTCCCTCCTTGGCAGATTTCTTGGCTTAATCCCTGCCTCTATTACAAACATGTTCATTGAATCTGAGGAAACAAGATTTTGGTTGCCAAGTGGTATGTTGTTCTCTGCATGGTACAAACCTAGTATATCTTAATTACTTGTAATCAGTTGTATTGTAAACCCAAATCTGTTTTATTACTTTTAATTAGCTTCATCGTAAATGAAACGGTCAATTGTTACATATTGTCTTGTTAACTGATGGAGAACACCTGGAGAGGATAATCAGTTCCTCCAATAACAAATTAACTCGGACTACAAGCTGTCATTAGTAATTATTTCACCCTCTTCCTGGGAGAAGCCTGAAATTCATATCATAACACAGAATCAGAATAAAGTGAAGTTGATTCTAAAATCATATAATAATGATAATGTGTTGCTTTTCGTCAGTCTTAATGCAACTATTTCCCTAAAGCAATGTGTGTGTGTGTAAACATCTAGCCATATATACACACGTATATATCCACACAAACACACACATACATATGTATGTATAAAGGTGTGTCTATACTTGTATATATACACATACAAACATTTTACACACTTTTTTTAACTTCAGCCATATCTTTATGGAAATCAACTAGGACAGAAAACAGGAATTATTTACTTGCACATTTAATAAAAAGTTTCTCAGGGACACACTAAACCACTAAAGAGGCATTTTTTCCCATAACCCTGTGAAAAACAGAATTTTTTTTCCTTTTTGAGAGTGAAATTTCCTTGGAGACAAAGACTTCCTTTCTGGGTAAATTTTGGCCACTAAAAGTCCATAGAGGGAAAGCTTACATTATAATGTTAAGTGGAAAATGCAGGGCACAAAACTGGGTCAACATCACAATCCCAACTGTATAAACAATGTGTTGAAAAAAATCAGAATGAAATACACCAAAATGATAACAGTGCTTATTTCCGGCTGACTTTTTCTTCTTTCTGCATCTACAGTGTCCGGTCTCTATCGAAAAATCTTGTATTAATTTTATAGTTGAAAAACTCAACTTAAAAAACAAATCCATGGAAATCTTAGAGACACTCACTAAAAAGCCCCATTGACTGGGCAGCAAATGCCAAGGTCATTGCAAGGAACTATGTTTTACCACAGGCTGGAAAATTGAAAACTGAATTTGTTTTGCAAGACTTTGGTTTGGGAAACTTCAGCTGTGGAATCTGAAACTCTATTTGAGAGATAGGCAGAAAGAATAAGAGGGTTTTGAGCTATTGCAAAAGGTACTTGTGAGCAATGGTGACGCCATTTCAGATTGGGGAAGGCCTTTGGAGTTTAATAAGAGCTTTCAAAGCATAAGGTACTGTAATGAGCCTTGGTTTGGGACACAGAAAACCTCAATATGGGCCTGGTCTCCATCTATGGGAGACTATAATGAACTTCAAGGCATTTCATAAACTGGAAAATGCTATAAAAACATCATTGAAAGGGGTACTGTGATATACGCAGAGAAGATGTTTTGATTGACCTTATTTTGTAAATGAGAGAAACTGAGGCACACAGATACTGCTGTGACTGCAGCATTATTTCTAGTAGGAAAAAAACATGAGACCATCTAAGTATTCATCATCAAGAGAATGAGTAAATAAGTTATGAAAATGAAGTAGAGCTACACAGATCAACATGTATGAACCTCACAAACATAATTTTGAACCAATATAATGTAACTGTAGAATAATACGTATTTTATCTTGTTTAAAAACATCCAAACTCCCTATAAATATTCATTTTAGTAAAAATATAAGGACATCCAGTGGAATGTAAATTCCCAAATACAGGTTTGTGGTTACCTGTGAGGGGAGCAGGACAAGGGATAGAGAGAAAAGTGCAAGCAGAGTTTTGTGTTTCATTTCTTATGCTGAGAGGTGAGTGCATCGGTGTTCAACATACTATTCTCTATACCATTTAACATGTATGAAATATTTCATAATTTAACTATTGCTGATCACTAAGTATCTGACATCATGCTGTTTTCCATACTTTGTCCCAACAAAAGCCCTACGAGGAAGGCTTGTTATCCCCATTTTAATAGGTGAAGATGCCAGCTCAGCCCCCTTCTAACATCACGTACACAAGGTCACTCAACTAGTCTATGGCAGAAGAAGACCCAGTATTTGTTTCCATTCCACAGCACTGCCCCCAAGGACCTTAAACACCAAGGACTGTGTAATTCAGGGACCAAGCCTGGGAAAAGGAATAGAACTGCAATAGAAAACCCTTTCCTATAGCTCTTATTTGTCACTGATTTTCCCTGCCTGAGTGTATGCATTATGTTTGTTAGAAATACCACCTTAGAAGAAGTTATAGCTGTGTTTTCCAGCTAATGAACTTTTGTCTTTTCAACAAACAAGAAAGAAAGCCTTAATGTCAAGGCTACACCTTTAACACTCAAGTTCCCATCACCCCAGGCAGGACGTCCCGCCAAGGAACACAAAGTATACCTGAGTCTTCTCTTCAGGAAGTGAATGTTTTTGCTTGATAGTGATAGCCTACTCACTTCTCAGTCAAGGCCTTTTTCACACTGCTCTCTGTTTGTGGTTCTATTTTTTGATGTGGTTTTTGCTTGAGTGGGTAGAATGAATAATTGGCATTGAGTGGAGAATTCATAGACTCTGTGACACAAATCCGGAGTTCCAGGTCTAGTTCATAGTCTCAGCTTTGTTGCGTTTCCAAGAACAACAGAGTCTACACGGGCTGTCATCTCAAAGCCAAGGTTTCTGGAGGTTTCGAAAATTCTTAAATTTCCCCCATCAATGGATTCACCATTATGGACCAGCACTAGGCTGCCACTTGTAAGACAGACAAGGTGGAGTTTGTATTTTACTGTTCCTAAAATACTACAGCCTAGAGGCAGTGTGATGCAGAGAAGAGGATTGTCCTGGGAACTAGGAGACCTAAGTTTTAGTTCTAGACATGATGTCTAACCACTTCTGCCTCAGTTTCTTCAGCCGAAATGACAGGACTGGGATAAGTGAATTCTAAAGCTCTTTCCGGCTCAAATTCTATGCCACCACAGATGCCATGTTGGAGGGTGTCTATCTCATTACACCCCAGATATCTGGCAGCAGTGATCTTGCCCTGGTGGCGCAATAGTTCAGCACTTGGCTGCTAACCAAATGGTTGGCAGTTCAAACCCACCCAGCCGTTCTGTAGGAGAAAGACTTGACGATCTGCTTCCATAAAGATTACAGCCAAGAAAACCCGATGGGACAGTTCTACTCTGTTACATGGGGTCTCTGTGAGTCAGAAATGTCTTGATGGCAAACAACAACAACGACCACCACTCCTTGAGCGCCTTCGGGTTGACAGTAGTCTGTGCTTTTACATGCTATTTGTAATCTCCTCAATACTTCCACCACTGTTCAAACTAGATATGATTAAATTACAGAGGAGGAAACTGAGTCTCAGAGAGTCAGTAAACCTTCATTCCTCTCCCTCTTCTCCCTGTGGCTCTGCCCAGAATGACTTTCCCAGCCCGTCTCTGGTCCTGCTCTTTGAGAACAAGGTTGAGATGGCACCTCCTTGTTGCAGCCTCCATAACTCCTGCAGGAAATTCATCTTTTTCTCTTCTATGCTTCCACATCACTTTCAGCTATTCTTTGTGTTTCAAACTCTACTTTTCACCAAACCATTTATCCAAGTCAGTAAAACAAAAAAAAAAATTTAACAACCCCAAAATTTATTTTATTTTTTACATTTTAATTACATTTTATTTATTCGCATTTATTTTAAATTATACATGTATTACTGTACTGCTATAATATGCAGAGTAAAAAAATTACAGAAAAAATAACTATTTAAAAGATGAAAAAATATCATAAGCACTATGTTCCAAATAAGTTTTCTTTTACTTAATAGTGGCAAAATTAGTTTACCATTAGTAAATTATTTTAAATCACTAATTATTAAAACAAATAAAAACATAACTGAACTAAAAATAGAATGTTTAACATTATTTATTATTTTGTGAGGGGAATGAGATTGTGTAATGCTTCATTATTGAAAATCTTGGTAAAATATTTAGTGAGATAGCAATTGGACATTCTGGATCTAGTTTCAGTTAATTTAATGTTTGTTTATATCTCATAAATGGAAAAATACCTCACAAAAGTCCATCGAGCCAAATATAAGAAGTGCATCATTGACTATATTTACTGAATCATCATACCAATTTTCAATTTCATATATCAAACTAAAAAATACCTTTTTTGAAAGTTTCCTAGTAAATTTTCATCTTCTTGATGTCTATCAGTCATTTCCAAACTAACTGGAAGATGGTACAATCTGTATTTTTAACAAATGGGCCAATACTTCCTGAAATTCTTCATTTGAAAGATTAGTACACAGGTTAGAAAATTAATAAGTGGCTAAGCATGGATTTTATCTGATTTCAGAGTCTGAGCTCTTGGTCCCCCTAGAAGGGCAGAATTTACGCTGGGGATTATGAGACAGAGGTTGAATAGACTGGCCACACTAAGCAAATCAACAGAAGAAATATGATTTCCAGAAACTTCCTGCTTTAATGGGTCAGAGAAATCATCAAGCTCTGATTGGAATGTCAGGCCCCTTAGTCAACAATTCATGCTAAAATCTAAGCCTGCCGGTCAGCCTGCCCTGCTGAGTTCATGCAGACGGTGACATTGCCTTTGGTGGTGACATTTAGAGGGAACTGTTGCATCTTCTAGCAGAAACACCAAAATTCTTTTCTTACATCCTTAAGTTAAACTGATCTTGTCCCAGATGCTACGGTTATTTGCCTCTAGCTTCCAAAACAAAAGTAAATGGCAATACCATCTGTGACAGCCGGCTGTGTGGAAAGGTCACCAGCCTCCCTGTTGTTTCTTTACTCCAAGTAAAGAGTTAACAAAACAGAAAGATATTTATTTAGAATGAACTCTTCAGTTTCTTCTGGTAGTAAAAAGAAGGTCAGAAAACAGGCCTCAATTTAGCTTGTCATAATATATGACCAAGAATTTAACCCAGAAGTTACAAAAAGAATGGCAAAAGCCTAAGAAAAATAAGAAAGACTTAATGTAGAAAAAAACAGAAATAAATGAATTTGAAAAACAGACTGATAAATAAATCCACCAGCAACTTCTCTGGGAAAAAAAATAGAGGAAAGATAGATGGATAAATAGACAAATACTTTTTTTCATTGTATCAATCAGTCAATATAAAAATGCTCAACGGGTCATGTGAGCATTTCAAAGGCCCCCCCAAGGCACTTGAGAAAATGCAACATTCATTTATGCCTTCTTTAGACAGTTAATAATATATAGCATACAGAAATATCTAGGACATTCGTCAAAATGTTAACAGTATTTATCTCTGGGTGATAGAATTTGGGGCAATTTTTCTTTCTTCTTTGTACTTCTCGATATTTCTTGAATTGTTTATAATAAGCATTTATCATTTTTACAGTCAGAATAAAAACTCTAAAGCCATTTTCATTTTTCTAACTGTCCCAAACATGATTGAATGCAAAATATGATAATACATGGGGGGAAAAAGCTACGTAAAATGTAAACAAATCATAGTCATTTTGGCTTTGTGGCAATATAAATATCACATATTTTACATCACAATGGATAGTAAAAACACAGATCTCATGAAGTTACCTACTACTCTCCTGTCAGATTATGCCCGAATACCCAGTCATTGTTATCCTACTTTTTCTGTTATCCCAGCAAGTGAGTGCATCCAATGGTATGAGAAAGCCATCCAACCCAGAGGCTGACCTCCCTGCAGAGGCTGGGCTACTAAAGTCTGCTGTGGACCTTCACTTCAAAGTCTCTGTTCTAACACCTAAAACAATCCCTCAGGATTACAAGTCAATTTTATGTAAAATAAGTCCAATAGAATTGAAGACTAGTGGGTGAATTTGAGGTCGTTTGAAACTACTTCTAAATTAACAAGCAGACTTGGGATAAATACTGCACCTCAAGTTTGAAAAGGTAACTTTCTAGTCACTAATGGAAAGTGCTGGAGGCAGACATCTGTAAATTTGTATACTCAAATTCTTTCTTTAGGTGAGGTCATGGGAATGGGCCTGGCCAGTCATGGCACCCAGTACAGGGATTAGTCCAAAGGGTAGGCACATGTGCAAAACAGAACCAGTCAGGAGCCTGTCACAAGACTGGAAATATGGATACTGGGGGACTCTGGGATCACAGGCTTTAAGGACCATGTATGCCAGTAGCTCCTGGGGCCCATCTTGTCACCGCTTGGAGAACAAATACCTGAGAACAAAGCCAAGGGAAAGAAAGCAGGGTCGAAAAATAAGGAGAGACAGGGTCCTGATAATCCCAATGATACTATGTTAACCCCAAAATCCAATGCTACCATTTCAGTTGTATTTCCTTCATTTGCAAATGACAGTGTTTAATAAATATGAGCTATTAATTTAGCAAGCCCCAAATGTTCCCTTTAATTCAGACTGAAATGATATTGGCATAACACTTGGGAGATAGGAATCATATCTTTTCATCTTTATAGTCTTCAGTTAGTAGCCAAGCAGTTTCCTCCTCTGTAAAGTAATTTAATCATATCTAGTTTGAATAGTGGTGGAAGTATTGAGGAGATTACGAATAGCATGTAAAAGCACAGACTACTGTCAACCCGAAGGCGCTCAAGGAGTGGTGGTCGTTGTTGTTGCTTGCCATCAAGACATTTCTGACTCACAGAGACCCCATGTGACAGAGTAGAACTGTCCCATAGAGTTTTCTTGGCTGTAATCTTTATGGAAGCAGATCGTCAAGTCTTTCTCCTACAGAACCGCTGGGTGGGTTTGAACTGCCAACCATTTGGCTAGCAGCCAAGTGCTGAACCATTGTGCCACCAGCTGTGTAGGCAGAGGACAGCTGGCACTGAACATGTGACACCTCACAGTTCTAACAGAGTCACTGTCCTACTTGACACTCAAAGTGCATTAAGCCTCAAAGAGATCATAAAGTTCTTCAGAAATTAAAATCCCTGCCCATTCAAAACCAAATAGTAAAGTACATGCCCAAAAGAATTGAAAGCAGTGACTCAAATAGAATGTTCATTGCATTATTATTCACAATAGCCAAAAGGTGGAGACAGCCCCAGGGTCCATCAACAGATGAACGGATAAACAAAATGTGGTATATCCATGCAATGGTATGTTATTCAGCCACGAAAGGAATTAAATACTGACACATGCTACATGGGTGAACCTTGAAAACACTATGCTAAGTCAAAGAAGTCAGACACAAAAGGCCACATATTGTATGAATCTATTTGTAAGAAATATCTAAAACAGGCAAATGCATGGAGACAAAAACTTATTAGTGGTTACCAGGGACTGGGGGGAAGAAGAAACGAGAGTTTATTGCTTAAGAGCTACTGAGTTTCTGTTTGGAGCAATGAAAAACTTTTGGAAATGGATAGTGGTGATGGTTGTACAACATAATGAATGTAATTATGTTTACACTTTAATTTTTACGTGTACATGTAGAAACGGTTAAAAAGGTAAATTTTTGTTAAATACATTTTACCACCAAAAAACATTTTAATGAAATAATAAAGCTGGAGAAGTAAGTTAGCAGGGAAAATGTTGAAGACAGAATCTATCCAGTTAGCCAAAAAAATGGAAAAAACATTTAGGCAATAAATGATCAGCAAAAATTGGTAAATTTGAATATTGGGAAAGCCAGTACAACTTGTCCAAGGAGAGGTCATGGAAGCTCCATAGACACATCCAAACTCCCTGAGGGACCAAGTTACTGGGCTGAGGGCTGTGCAGACCATGATCTCAGGGAATATCTAGCTCAATTGGCATAACAAAATTTATAAAGAAAATGTTCTACATTCTACTTTGGTGAGTAGCATCTGGGGTCTTAAAAGCTTGTGAGCAGCCATCTAAGATACATCTACTGGTCCCATCCCATCTGGAGCAAAGAAGAAAGAAGAATACCAAAGACACAAGGGAAAGATTAGTCCAAAGGAGTAATGGACCACAACTACATAGCCTCTACCAGACTGAGTCCAGCACAACTGGATGGTGGCCGGCTACCACCGACTGCTCTGACAGGCATCACAATAGAGGGCCCCGGACAGAGCTGAAGAAAAACATAGAACAAAATTCTAACTCACAAAAAGACCAGACTTACCGGTCTGACAGAGGCTGGAGAAACCTCAAGAGTATGGCCCCCAGACACCCTAATAGCTCAGTAATGAAGTCAGTCCTGAGATTCACTCTTCAGCCAAAGATTAGACAGGCCCATAAGACAAAACTAGACCAAATGAGCACACCAGCCCAGGGGCAAGGAAGAGAAGGCAGAAAGGGACAAGAAAGCTGGTAATGAGGAATCCAAGGTCGAGAAGGGGAGAGCGTTGACATGTCGTGGAGTTGGCAACCAATGTCCCAAAACAATATGTGTATTAATTGTTTAATGAGAAATTTGTTTGCTCTGTAAACCTTAATCTAAAGTACAATAAAAAAAAAATGGTGAATTTGCATATCTGTAGGAGATATGTACAAAGCTTAAAAAAAAAGCTTTCTAAAAAAATCTTTGGAAAGAGTTGAGAGCAATAATTTTTACTAATTAGATATATGTTCACAAAGACATATGTGAGGATAACAAAACTTAAATGTGCAAGTTTTCAACAACCAAAATAGTGAAGTAGGAAGTTAAAGCATCGTTGTTTCATGTGAGTCTGACTGCAAAACAGAGCCCGAAAATTTTAATTACAGCAAAAGCCTGTCCAGGAATACCTGGAATGTCTTCAGGAGCTTTCAATCATTTCTAAAGGACTGTCAAAAAAATTAAAAAATCTGAGTCCACCGTAAAGCTATCCATTCGAGACTAGAATGTTTTAGATAAAATGAGCTGTGAAACCTACAATTGCAAAGCAAGGTCATGGGATTATAAATAGCTCTGCAGTTCTGTCTCATCAGCTGGAGCATTTGGGATTCGCCCACACTTCTAACTTGGCCCATATTAAGTTAACAGGGGCCAGGGGAGAGGTGACACCACTAGAATGTTGATTTATAGAAAAGGAGGCTGGATTCAGTCCCAGAATGTGCCATTAACTCACTGGTGACCTTGGGCAAGTCACTCAACCTCTCTGACCACCAGTTTCCTTTGAGACTGGATAAAGTGACCTCTCAGGGCTCTTTAACACACCGTGGGTCACACTTTGTTCTATCTCTTCTTTTAGTGGCATCTTTTTCCTTCTCTTTTCCAAATAACGCCAGTGTGCAAATTGAAAGCTTCAGAGCTGCACGCAATCTCTCATCAATATACCATTTCTTCACTCCCTCAAAATTTGTTCTTTTCTTATGCCCCAGCTTCTTGCATCTCAGCGTCATTAGAGAAACCTATCTCTGTTATGTTTATTTGTACACATCACTTCAGTCCATAAAGGATTTGAGCCGAATTTCACTTGCTTCTAAAAAAATTCAAAATTCTTCTGCACAATACTGTGCATAATCCTATTTTAAGACTAAATTCTTTACCAAAAAAATTTCATGCCTAAAAATGTTCTTTTTTTCTTTCCCCACTGAAGCAGGAAAAGGATATATGTATAAGAAACAACGCTTAATGAAAGTAGACAATGTATGCATGATTTCCAACCAACTGCCACCCTTTCTCTCCTGGTTTGATGGCTAATCAGCAAAATATATTCCAGAACTGTCCTCTCTCCTTAGATGTTTCATTTGAGAATAAATTCATTTCTGTTTCAAGTTGCCCCGTTTGGGAAAACCTAGATCCCATCAACAACAGCTTGAGAATAGAATCAAGAGGAATGAGAAGAGAAGACATAAGTCTTAAAAATTAAAATAATCTTTCTTCAGCCTAAATCAAGAAAGGATGCTCTGGCTCTTAGTGTTCAGTCAGTCTATGCAAGGAAGATTCTATTCCTTGCCAAACAATTTAGTGGCATTAATTAGTCTTTAGTCAGGAGTGCGGATTCCCTGAGTGGTGCAAATGGTTAATGCGCTCAACTACTAACTGAAAAGTTGGAGGTTCAAATCTACCCAGAGTCGCCTCGAAAAAAAAAAAGAACAGCACCTTGGAAGATCTACTTCTGAAAAATCAGCCATCGGAAATCTTATGAAGCACAGGGTCACCATGAGTTGGAGTCAACTTGACAGCAACTGTTTGGGGGCAGTAGTGGCTCAGTAAGTAGTAGAATTCTCTCCTTCCATGAAAGAGATCTGGGGTTTGATTTCAGGCCAAACACACCTCATGGACAGCCAAAACAAAACAGTCCAATCTCCAACCAATCATAGGGATGGTGCAGGAACAGGCAGCATTTCATTCCACTGTGCTTGGGGTCGCCATGAATTGGGGGCTGACTCAATGGCAGCTAACAACCACAACAACAGCAGTCGTGAGTGCAACATCAAAACTCCACAGTTGGCTTCATCCAGCTGGGATGTCGACAATCCCTGGCTGAGTTATTATTACAGTCCTGGACCTGCAGGTACCTAATAGGCCTGCCATGTTTTACCTAGAGTTTTCTCAGTCTAGATAGGGCGGTGTTTTGCAGAATCTTAAAAATAGGAAGCCTTCAAGTTTTAATGAATCTTCACTATAGCAGAATCTGTATTTTATACACGACTTCTTAAACTTACATTACAGTAACATTTAAATAATGAAGACTGCAAAGTCAGGGCCCTAACAAAGTGGAATTCAAGTACCAAAATAAATCCCACTGGTTTCATTCATTCATTTATATATCAAGCACATATTCACCAACATTTATTTGTAAATATTCTAGGAACTGTGGCGGATCTATAAAGATTACAATTACCACAACCATGACAAAATATGAAAGTTCTACTGGAGAGGCATAAAGACAGTGCTCTCTTCCCCCCTGAGAAGCCCGTTACAAAGATCCTGATGACCTGAGAAATGGAGGTGAGGTCATAATTCCTGCAGCCTTAACAAGTTTGGACCAGAGCAGGCCATAAGAGACCCTGGACCCAAAGACAAATAATGGAGGACACTGGTACCCTCCCATAACAGTACCAATATGGGTCTATGGTTTGAGCGAAAAGCTGCGCTTGATTCAGGACAGACAGGACCTCCGGATGTAGAGCCAGCCCCTCAGCTGTTCAGCCCTGGCCTACCAAGGAATCTCAGAAGCTGGGAGAAATTAGACACTTTGGAGAATTCACTACTAGAATAGAGAGAAACAAAAAGGCAAAAAAGAAGCCCTAAAAATTACAATAATCTTTCCTCAGCCTATGTCAGGAAAGGATAGTCTGGCTGTCAAGAGGACTTTTCATCCAAGGAGCATGGGGAAGATGGAGTAAAGATAAACTCTGAAGTAAAAGAAACAGAGGCAAGTCTATCTGAGGGGTGGGAGAAGAGGAAGGAGTATCAAAATGAACCTACCTCCCAGAAGATTCTGGTTTGAACTGTGGAAACAGATACACATAGGAGGGAGAAGTAGAACAGCCCACACTGCTGATGAGTGACTGTCTTAGGATGGGTTCTCTAGAAAAGCTAAACCAGTAAAGCATATAAATATATATGGAGAGAGATTTATATTAAGGAAACAGCTCATGTGGCTGTACATGCTGGAACGTCCCAAGTCCATGGATTAGGATAGAGGCTTCTCCTGATTCACATAGTTGCAGGGGCCGGCGAGCCCAAGATCAACAGGTCAGAGAGCAGGGCTCTTGTTCACAGGCTGTGAAGATCGATGAACCCCAAGATTGGCAGGTAAGACCGCAGGTAAACTGCTAGCTAAAGTCCCAAGAACCAGAGGTCAGATGAACAGGAGCCAGCTGCAGGATCCAGAGCAGGCAAAAGCCAGAATGTCCACTTATATTCAGATGCAGGCCACACACCCAAGGAAACTCCCTTTTGACTGATCGGCTACTCTCAGCAGATCCCATCAGGGGAGTGATCACATATTAAATCTCAACAGGAAAGTGATCACAACATTATACAACTGTCAAAGCACTGAGAATCATGGCCCAGCCAAGGTGACACACAATCTTAACCATCACGGTGACCAAGAGATAAAACTGCCTGAGAAACTGTTGACAGGAGACTGGGTTCCAAGTGAAGTCTTGAATGATTGAGCCCACAGGCTCACTCTCCATCAAAGACACTCAGCTCAGTCTGATACCAAGTCTGCCTAAGAACCCACAAGTTGCTCTTGTGAAAAATTCTGCCCCAGAGTTTCTTCTCCAGGCAGTTCAGACATATGCCTCAAAGACAGACAGGAAAAAGGAGTTTCAACAGGGAGTGAAGAGTGGTTCAAAAAATCCAGCTCCTAGAAATTCTAAGTACAGAAGTCTCACATTCAAGAAAGGAAGATTAAAAGAAGTTGGAAATGAAATGACTCACCAGCTGGCTGTTTGGTTGTGAACAGGAAGAAGTTGAAGATCTGGGAGAGCACGGAGAAGGCGGAAGGAGTCTGGAGCTACTATATGTTGGGCAGAATTAACATTGGCAATTAAAGGCAGGGCTTGAAAATACCCTGAAGTCATAAACCTAAAGTTAGAAAAGCCCAGTGCCCCAGGAATCTGCAGTGCTCAGCAGCAGCCAGCAAATGGATTCATGACCATCTTGTCTAGAAAAGCAAATGCAGACAGTCCCCACTGATGCTACCTTGGATCCAATCCCATCCTCCCCTGGATTTCCATTAGAATCATCTGAAACCTTTGTCAAAGTATAATTTTTACAATGTTAAAAGTATAACTCTCGTATAAATATAAAATGACGTGTGTCAAAGATTTTACTCAGAGTGTAGCAAGGAAGAGAGGTGGAGCCAACATAGCACCCTAGGCAGAAACTTCATGCCGTCTCTTTGCAGCAAAGACCTGAAAAACTAAATAAAACAGATACAAACATCAATCCTGGAACCCTAAGAATCAAATGAAGGGGTAAAGAACTAGGTTGAACACCAAATGGAAGAAGAAACTGAAGGAAAATAGAGAACAAGAAGAGATACGGAGTAGAGGTCCCCTGACAACTAATGTGGCACAGCATTGCCATCCTGGAACACAGACAGCAATGACCCCTGACAGGGAGTACTGGAAGGCAACTTCATGGAGCTCCCAACAGGAGACAGAACACCCAGTAACCAGAGAAACATGCTTTCTCATCCCTCAGCCTTCTACCCCAAACACCATCCCACCCCATCCCACTGGGCCACACCCACTGCCTTGGCTAGAGAGCCATCGTCCCACCACCACCCCAGGCCTGCCACAACCCCACCTATCAGTTCCCACCGTGCCATTTTTTTTTCCTCTTTCTTCCTTTTCTTTCTCTCTCCCACCTAGTCTTGTACCACACCTCTACCGCTTCCCACCAGCCCATGTCACACTGCTTTGGCTAGAGAGCCACCAGTCCACCACTGCCCTGGGTCTACTCCACCCCCTTTTGCCAGTTCCGGCCGCACCATTTTTTTTAATTATTATTATTTTTTCTCTTTCTTTCTTTTTTTTTCTCCCTCCCAACTAGCCCCATATGCCACCTCTATCACTTCTCACCAGGCCACACTGCACCACTGCAAGTAGAGAGCACTGGCAAACTGCCACCCACTGGCTCCCACCATGCCATTTTTCTTTTCCCTTTCTTCCTTTTCTTTCTCCCTCCCATCTAGCTCCGTATGCCACCTCACCCCCTACTACCAGACCCTGCCACATGGCCACAGTTAGAGAGCCACTAGTGTGCCCGTGCCCCAGGCCTGCTTGCTCCCGCTCGCCAGCTCCCACCACACCATTTTTTTTTCTTTTTTCCCCCTCTCTTCCTTTAATTTCTCTCTCCCACCCAGCCCCATATGCCACCTTCACCCCTTCCCACCAGCTCCACCACACTGCCACAGTGGCCCCAGGTCTGCCCCGCTCCCACCTACTGGCTCCTGCCACACCACCTTTTTTTTCTTTTTGCTTTTTTTTCTTTCTCTTTTTTCTATTCTTTCTCTTTCCCAACTAGCCCCAGACATCACTCCCTCTCCTTTCCCAGTGGCCCTACAACCTGCCCCACCTGCACTCACCAACACACACCATACAGCCACTTTTTTAATTTATTTTATTTCTCTATTTTTTCTCTTTTTTCTTTTCTTTCTCCCTCTCACCTAGCCCTGTATGCCACCTTGCCCCTTCCCACCAGACTCCACTGCACCACCAAAGCTGAAGAGCCACTGGTACGCAGGCCTGCTGCTGCCCTGGGTCCAACCCACCCCCACATGCGGTTCCCTCACCATGCCACCATTTTTTCCACTTTTTCCCCCTTTCTTTTCTTTCTGTCTCTCACCTAGCCCACTACGTCACCTCCCCTCCTTTCCCACCAGCTCCCGGGTCCATCCCTCTGCCACTCGCCAGCCCCCAATGCATCGCTATATTTTTTCTCTTTTTCCTTGCTTACTGTTCTCCCCCCCCCCCACTAACTCCATATGCCACCTGCTCCCCATTCCCACCAGCTCCTGCTGCACCACCATGGATAAAGTGCCACTGGTGCACCAGCTCACTCCTTGCCCCTACCTGCCAGCCCCTACCACACCACCATTTGTTTTATTATTTTTTCTTTTCCTTTCTTTTTTTCTTTCTACCTCCCACCTAGCCCTGTATACCACCTCCCACCCATCCCCTCCAGCCCCCAGTCGCCCCTGCACCCACCTGCCGACAACCCCCTTTTTTCTTTCTCTCACTTTTCTTTTTTTTATCCCTCCTACCTAGCCCTGTACACCACCACCCCCCTCCTACCAGCCACCGCCATGCAGTCATGGCTAAAGTATCCCCGGCACTCAGGCCCACTGCCACACTGGACCCACACTGACCCTCCCTTCCTGCCACTTGATCAGCTGCCGAATGGTAACAAGCAAACCCATACCACTCCACATCTGACACCCCTGCCTATCTGGCGAGGGGCTGTGAATGCTCCCACACTGCTGGACCAAAATCAGAAGGAAGATAGTGCCCACACAGTCCTCCCTCAGCCACCTCACCAAACCAATATACAATAAAGTGGGCTTTCCCTGCCTGCTGCTGCCCTGTCCACCCAGAAAAGGTGGTGAAAGCTATCATTCCCATAGACAAGCAAGCAGCAAAGCACGCCTGGCCTGCCCGCCCTGACATTTCAAAACAAAACAGAGAAGCAGGATAAAACAAACAAACATACAATCAATAAATAAAGAAAATAATACCTTAATGACTTAGAGACAGCAGACAGTATCAAAATATATTAAAAAGGCAGGACAAGATAGCTGCAACAAGTTCCCAAAATAAAGAATCAAATGACCTTCTGGTAAAAGAAAAGGCAGTGGAACTACCGATATGGAATTCAAAAGACTAATACTTAGGGCTCTACAAATATTAAAAAAGAGATCAAGGAAAACACAGACAAAACCAAGGAAAATATTGACAAAAT
>NW_004443943.1:657834-662968 GCF_000243295.1 Trichechus manatus latirostris
ACTCTGCCCAAAGGCACTCAGCTTTCTCTCTCCATGGACCAGGAAGTCCACCATGCCGTCTCCTTCTGCTGGATCTCTGCTGCTTGGTCTCTCCTGCTGGTCTCTCCTTCCTTGATGGTGGGCTCTTCTCCTCTGCTCTGGGATTGGCTCTCTCTTAAGGCAAAACTGACCAATGCCCTTCTTAGGCCACAATAACCCTATCACACCATCACCTGGGTGGGAGTTACAAAACCGTGGCTAGGAAGGCCACGCACAAAAGTAATTAATCACACAGCAGGCAGTTTCTCAAAAAGTTAAACGCAGGATTGTCATATGACTGAGAAATTCCACTCCTAGGTATATACTCAAAAGAACTGAAAATAGGTAGTCAAACAAATGCTTGTACACAAGTATTCATAACAGCGTTATTCACAATAGCCATAAGATAGAAACAACTCAAGTGGCCATCAACAGATGAATGGATAAATAAGTCATGATATAGCCATAAAACCAAAACCAAACCAAACCCATTGCCATCAAGTTGATTCCAACTCATAGCGATCCTAAAGGACAGAGTAGAACTACGCCATAGGGTTTTCAAGCTGTAAATCTTTACAGGAGACTGCCACATCTTTCTCCCCGAAGCAGCTGATGCGCTCGAACTGCCAACCTTTCAATTAGCAGTCAAGCACTTACCCACTGCGCCACCAGGTCTCCTTTGGTATAGCCATACAATGGAATATTATTCAGCCCTAAAAAGGAATGAAATTGTAAATACAAGCTACAACATGCATGAACTTAAGAAAACATTGTGCTAAGTGAAAGAAATCAGACCAAAAAGGTCATGTATTATATGATTCCTTTTAGATGAAATATTCAGGAGAGATAAATCCACAGAAACAGAAAGCAGATTGGTGGTTGCAGGAGCTAGGAGGTGGGGAGGCAATGAGGATTAACTGCTTAGTTGGGGTTTTGGGTGATAAAAATGTTTTGAAATTAGAGGTGATGGTTGCACCACGTTGTGAATGTAGTAAATGCCACCAAATTGTACACTTTAAAATGGTTAATTTTATGTTATGGGAATTTCATCTCAATTTAAAAAAAAAAAGAGGCAGGAAATACCAAGCAATGACAATAATAGCATAAGTTTCAAACAGCAAAGCCCTAAGTTTGCACAACAGCCTTCAAAATGTGAAAAGATCCAGAATAAACCAGAATTTGAACAGAAGAGGGAGCAAGAAACCCACAGAAATATAGAATTCGCTTGACAAAAATTGTCAGAAAAATACATTTTCTTTTTTTTCAGGATCATGTCATCACTGTTCTCCTTGGATGAATTATTCTCTTCTCTAAACATAGAAGACAATAAAAAATAAATTTCCCAATACCAAGAAAGAAATATTGAAGAATCATAGTGTTTACAGCATGAACGGGTGACCTGAGAGATGGTTCACTAACCACATTTGTTTTACAGGTGGGGAAACTAAGACTCAGAGAGAGTATATGCCTTTTCCAAGGTCACACAGCAGAGCTGAAATCAGAAGCAGCCCAGGGTTAACTGGGGACTGGCTTTCCTTGACAGGAGCTCCATGTTCTCTGCGGTTTTATTTTTTTCTCTTGAAATACATACCTAAAATGTTTCCAGGCGTGTAGCAAATCCGTGTCTGCCACCCTCTCCTCAGCTTTTCAACATTCACATTCAATGAAAATCAGGTTAAAATTAACATCTCTAGGACAACCTTAAATGGAAAAGCACCAAATATGCAGCCTGGCATGTGTGAGTAGGAAGTTAGCAAAGAAAGCTCACACACTCTGCATTTTTCTTGGTTAGGGGACTGGTGATTGACGAGACTGCATGTACGTGTAACCTGCATGTCAGCCGGGGTCACCATATCCTTTGAGGGCCAGATGCAAACAGCCCAAACTCCCATCCCAGATGCAGTCTCACAGATCATTCCTTCCAGCCCTTGCCTTCCCCAACTGGAGGGCCAGTCAAGGGATTTTCTTAAACAAAGACCATTCTCTCTTAAGGCCAGCTGTCTAAATAACTTTTTTTTTTTTTAACCCAATTGTATATATATGTCTTGGGGCTTTTTTTGGAACTTATTAGCATTCCCTTCCTTCCTTCATCCCTACACCAGTTACCAGAATGAGTCACTTCTGTGCAGGGCCCCTCCTCAAAAAGCAGGGTCTGAGATAGACATCCTGCAGATATTTCAAGTCAAGGTTATAATGGGGGTAAGTGGCAGAGTTAAAGCTAGAACTAAAGCCGGAAGTTCCCAGCTCCTAGAGGGCTACCACCAACTGATTGCCAGGACCTAATACATTCCTATTTAATTTTTCTACAGGGAGCCATTTCTCTTCACTAAATTTTTCAAACTCTTAGTTCCTGAAATGCAATTTTCTTATTAAACTTGGACTTACGTCAGTGTTTTTGTCATTTAAAAAAACAAAAGTCGCCGTAGTCAACTCCTACTCACGGCAACCCTGTGTGTGTCAGAGTAGAACTATGCTCCACAGGGTTTTCAGTGGCTGATTTTTTCGGAAATAGATCACCAGGCCTTTCTTCTGAGGTACCTCTGGGTAGAGTCAAAACCAACCCTTCGGTGAGCAGCCGAGTGCATTAACTCTTTGCACCACCTAGGGACTTCGTTTTTTGCCATTAGAAGCTCCTAATACAGCACTATATCACTCTAGAAAGGCCCCATCCCCCTGATCACATAATTTCAAATAAAATTGGGAGTAAGAGTGTGACCTCTGGAGTTAGAATATCCAAGTTCAGATATTAACATCACTTATTATCTGTGTGGCCTTAGGCCCCATATGTAAACTCCCTGGGCTTCAGTTTTTTCCTCTATACAATGAGCATAACAATGAACACCTACCTCTTGGAGCAGTTGTGAGAAAAAATGAAGTAAAATATTTAAAGTGCATATAGGAGCTCCTGGCACATTGTAAATGCTCAATAAATGTCTGTTGCTATCCTTCCCCAAAAGGAGCATGTTAGTCATTCTCCAATCACAGACAATAACCTGTTCCCAGTCAGAAGTGATCCACTGTTAGTATTTGTGGGCAACTGATCTTCAGGAACATCTCAAACCCTGACCTGTCTGTTCTGAACCTTCATGGCTCAAAAAGGATTCATGAATTGGAAAGGCTTGATCTAGCACCCTCTCCAGAAAGCACTCCCTCTCCAACATCCCAGAAACCTACTGCTTGAATATCTTGTGTTGTTGTTGTTGTCAATTCTGACTCATGGTAACCTTAAGTGCGCAGAGTAGAACTGTTCCATAAAGTTTTCGATGACTGATTTTTCAGAAGTAGGTCACCAGGTCTTTCTTCCAAGGTGCTTCTGGGTAGACTCGAACCTCTAAACTTTCAGTTAGCAGCTGAGCACATTAACCGTTTATACCACCCAGAAACTCCCAGAACACCTAATTAATCTCCAGTAATTCCTCCCCCACCATGAGAGTTGGTGTATGGACAGTGGTTTCCATTTTTCTAGCATTCAGGATGTTCCCTCTCCCGAGCGTGCAGCTTCGGTAGGGCTATTAGTCAAACTTTCTGCACCCCTCATCGAGGTTGGGCTTGAGACCCAAACAGCCCATTAGGACTCCTTCCCCCAATGATTTCACGTCTTGAATGAACACAATGGACACAAATTTAGCAAGAGCGTGAGGTATGCCTGCAGCAGGACCCTTCCAAGACTCTTGGTTCCTGCTGCTCTGGCAATTGTTCTTTACAGACATGGTTCTTCAACTTTTCCTTCAGTCCTGAAAGTTTCTTTTTAAATTAAGTTGGCCAGCCCCAACTAATGTGGTAGAACCATAAAAACATACAATGTAGGAGAATTTGTCTCTAAGGTATTTGATTCCTTATGAACAAATTGGGATAGGGAGATGAAGTTCTTGACTGAATCTGTAAAACCCTAGATTTTTTAATTCAATTTTTTAAATGAAGAATCATAAAATAAAGGGAATAGCAGTGTCATTTCTCAGATTTTAAATTAGCCCCAATGATTAGTGTACAGTGAATTCCCATTGCTATAGTAATTTCAGTTTTCTAGGATTAGCAGCTTAATTCTTTGTGACAACAGGATACCTTTAGTATTGAGCATCATTAGATCACTTCCTTGTGGCTTCCACTTGGGGCCATTTGCCAGTCTGTGATGGCAACAGCACAGGTGTGTTTTACTGCCTCCAACATATCACTGACAAGATACCAAAGGCCAGCTCACCACTTCTAATTCATGACCTTCACGCCAGAGGGTGCTGGGAAGCCTGGGAATCAGAATGACCCAGGAGATCAATGCAAAGTGACACACAGACTCCAGGCCTCTGCAGATGGCTGGTGCACACAGGCTGCCCCCACAGCTTCTGGCCTCCATACCAAGACGTCTGCCAGGTGGTGAGAAAGTCATGGATCCCAAAAGGACAGAGGAAATGAAAAATATTCCTGCAAGAATAGAACTATAGAGAAAGGTCATTCAGTCAACCCACCCACTCCTTCACAAAAACCCCTGACAAATGGTGTCACTAAAGATGTTCAGGCCCTACTTGAATACCTTCAATGACAGTGAACTCATTACCTTTGGGATCTTGCTTCATTTTCAGACAGCACAAAGGTTAGAAATCTCTAAGAACTCTGATTTGAATGAAGCCACACAAAACAATGCTGATCCCTCCTCCCTGTGGCCACTCTTCACATACTTTATCACAGCTATCATGTTTCACCTACATCTTTTCAGTTCCTGACCTAACACCCCCAGATGCTACAGATCGTTTTCATATGACATGGATTTTATTTTTACTTCCCTGCCTATAGAAGATATGTCAATAAGTTCTTAGCAGGAAAGAGATGGCCCACTCAAATTTTGTAACTTGAGGACAGTGCAAAGTAGGGGCAGAATGCAGGGAAACAAAAAGGGATTGTGCCATACCCCAGGGGTTAACACCCTAGGCTTGAAGGAGCAAGGAAAGCAGTGAACAGAACCTGGGGGCAGAGCGAGCTATGCAGAGTAGTGTCTAATAGGAGACGTAAAGCCAGTTACATGTGGAGCCTCCATGAGAAAAGGGCTGGTGGAATAAATACTTTTCCCTCACCGCTTTCCCTTACTCTAACCTCCTGTCAGAGCTCTGCATTGGCCAAACACAAT
>NW_004443943.1:663612-665689 GCF_000243295.1 Trichechus manatus latirostris
CTCCATCACTTTCTAGCTAGACAGCACTGGGAAATACACTTAACTTTATGATCTCCGAGTTTCTTGACTTTATAGCAGGGAATTATAATGCACTGCCCCCCTCATAGGCTTACTGTGAGCACTAAAAAAGATCACATATTTAAAGGTCCCTTATAAACCGTAGAGCATTGTACAAATGTCACAGATTCTTCTTCGGGTCATCCCCACTTTCAGATGTACCACCCTCGGGACATTGGTTACACAGTGTTCCACAGTCAGGGGCACACAGCCTTCTAAAATTACTTCCAAGGCTGAGTAATGACATATTGAATAGCAGCTGTCAAGAGCAATGGCAATCTCAACATTGCCAAATAGGAGAAAAAAAAATGAAATCGACAAGATCGGCTTTAAATTTAAAGAGACAGACTAGAATCAGCAACTAGAAAATAGGATAATGATAAAAAAATGCTAAATTTAAAAATATGTCTGAAACAGTGTCAGGGCAGAGGAAGATGAGAAACAGGCAAGATGAAAGAAAAATGGTCCATGCTTTAGGGCACTGTGATTCAAGTTGCAATAGTCACAGCTGGGTAGCAACACAGTCAAGATCAAAAACCATAGAGCAGACAAGATGGAGTACTTCCCTGAGGACAAAGAGCTGCTGAAAGGAAAAGCCCATACATTACAACCATGAAATATTGGGAAAGAATAAAGGCAAAGAAGCCAGCAAGTAGGGCTGTAAACACAGGCTCAGAAAAACAGAAAAGATGTGAAAGATTTAGCAGCTGAAAAGCCAACCCTAATGGCAAGCAGGGACTCTGAGAGCAGTTTACCAAGTGGCTAAACCCCATGTGGAAATTTCAGAAGTGGAATGGAAAAAATCCAAAGCAAAGCTAGGAAAATGTCTTACCACAGAGGCAGAAGAGAAAAACACATGTGCAAAATGCTTCAATGTGCTCGTCAGTAGCTCTCACCTCAGAGATATGAATACCAGACTAGAACGAAGCACCAGGCTTTTTGCTAGTCCAGAGACTCGGTTCTACCTTAGATAAAAATCAAAAAGCAAAGGAAAAATTAAATTGAATTAATAGTCAATATGCCAAATGCACTTTAGTTTACCAATAAGCTAAAATGGAAAGACATATTTGATAAAATCTGAAGGAAAATAAGATCTTTATTGTCCAGCTGAAGAAAAATACATTTCTTACAAAGAGCCCTAAAGAAACGTATTTCGAAAGTCATTTTTAGCATCTGCTTTGAGTAAAACACTGTGCTAGGTGCTATGCTAAAAACTGACCCAGTCCTCTCCCATGCACAGCTAACAATCCAGTGGGAAAGGAAAATCCCATTAGCTCAAAATAGAATGTAGAAAGGAATGCTTCAGGTGGGACAAACAAGGCTTACGTGGCTGTAGAGCAGGTGTTTGTCAAAGAAAATCACAAAAGATAGACAGACTCATGTCGACAGTTTTCCTCCCCCATTTAAGTGGGTGGCGGAAGTGAATAAATCAGTCAAAAAGGATTTCTTGTCATCTTCCCCTTCCATACACTCACTCCTCCCTGAATCACGTCATCACTAAATCCTGCCAACTCTTCCAGGCTGTATCTTGAGTCCTTCCTTCCATGTTTCTCTAGTGCCATTGCTATTATCCTAGTCCAGGCCACTGCCATCTCTCACCTAGACTATCTGCTTATTCCCATTCTCTCTCCCTTATAATCAGTCCTCTACCTGGAATCAAGATCAAAATCCTTCCAAGGCTGCCAGGGTTAGAATGAAATATTAAATCCCTCAAGAGCTGGAAAGAGCAAGCTGGACAACTGCAAATCAACAACTGTTTATGAAATTATCAAAAAGATGAGGTCGCAGAGCCTCCAACTAACCCAAAATCCAGAGAAAGGTAAACATCTGCCACGAGAAACAGGACCCAGGGCTTTGCTTGGCTGGGACAAATATCACCGAATACTATACAAGCCAGTAAGAAAAAGTTAGCTAAAAATATTAATAAATTGCTAAGGACCAAATGTAGGCTTGCTAGGGGCCACAGTTACAGTGAAACCTGGGTGAAGGGTATACGGGAAACTTCTGTACTATTTTTGCA
>NW_004443943.1:668402-669384 GCF_000243295.1 Trichechus manatus latirostris
GAAACTCAGTAAAGGGCTAATTCTTGATAGACTTATTCCCAGATTCTAGCACAGTGTGTGAAGGGAAGAGAATCAGACTCTCCTTATGAATCAGCAAAAAGTACCTCTGTCTATTTCTTAATAATTACCATTGTCACGAACAACATAAGCTAGAGGCCTTTAAATCTTTGTAGTCAAGTCTTTAAAGCTCTTGAGTTTCAGATCATTTCTGGAAGAATTTCTTTGAAATTAAGAGAGAGTTTGTTGACATTTCCTGAGCACTCTGTAGCAAATCGTAAGAATGTGTGCAGTCACCATGGTTTCTTACCTGACCGTAATATGGCTTAATAGTGTTTTGAAAAATTTATCTGCATCTGCCCTAGTTGCATTCATTGTGCTAACAGAAATACCCTACATGAATTCTCTGTTTCTGAAGTTAATTTGGCAAACATCTGCTACCAGAAAACGGTCCAGATGGTTTCTGACATGTAGTGATAATAAATATGTGGTCCTTTTCACATACTGCATGGTATTTGCTGTAGTTTTCTATTAAAGGGATGTGGTTTTTAAGGGGAAAAAAATCATTTCATGGCCACCCAAGGCACATGGAAACATGTGACTGTGTGTCTAAAAGCCAGACCACGCTCTATAGGTTCAAATAGGGTCACATTGCCAGGAATACTTCATACATTTCTGACCATGTCTCTTCGGAATCAACTCGATGGCAATGGATTTGGTTTTTTTTTGGTACCATGTCTCACACATATTATCTTAACTTTTCAACAACCTCATATACTAGCTCCTAGAGCCCTGTTGGCGCAGTGGTTAAGAGCTCAGCTGCTAACCGAAAGGTGGGCAGTTTTAATCCACCAGACGCTCCTTGGAAACCCTATGGGGCAGCTCTACTCTGTCCAATAGGGTTGCTATGGATCAGAATTGACTCCACAACAACGGGTTTGGTTTGTTTTTGGTATATAATATCCCTGTTATTGTTATCCCTGTT
>NW_004443943.1:670640-671780 GCF_000243295.1 Trichechus manatus latirostris
GTTTGTTGCCTACCCTCTGAGTTCTCAGACACAGAAGTCATGTGGAGAACAGTACAGAAGTGGGAGACTGTCTCTCTCCCTCTACCTCGTGTCCCTCTTCAACATCCAAACAGAGGTTACTCCCAGTATCCTACAGAACATCTTTTGAAAGACCTTCAGCTCTGCCTGCGATTCCTCTCCCTCTAGGCTGGACCGGAGAACCAAACCCGAGACACACAGCCTGCTTTTCCCTGCCCAAGAGACTGAAGCTTTCAATCTCCTTTTGTCAGAACTCGCTGGTAACCTGATTTCTACAAACTGAGCTGGGTTAAGAGGTAGGTGAGCGATAAGGTAGCACTGGAAATGTACCCAGATAGAGAACCCTGTATTTACCAGAACTCCTTCCATGAAGAGTGTGCACGTGGTTGAGAAGAATGCATTAACACAAGTCACTTGAAGACAGTTGGTAAACCCCCACAGGCGTATAGAGATAGCAACTGGTGGTTGCTAAATTGCCACTTAGGGAGGGTGGGTCTATTAGCCTCTGAGCTTTGATTTGTTGAGGGAAGTGAGCAAGTTTGGGGCTAGGGTGGAAGAGCTCTTAACAACAGAGAAAGGCTCAATGGGTTGGCTCTGCCCCCCTCCCCCCACAAAGAGTGTTTAACCTTTCCTCTACTGAAGAGATCCTGAAAAATACTCAAAGAATAGAAGTTTGGAGAGGAGTCACATTGAGAGCCTGTTTGTAGCAGTAGGCATGGCCTGGGCTGCTGCTATAATTCCTGCCTCCCAAGTAATTGTTTTTTGAAAATTTTCATTTTCTAAAATTTAACTAACATCTGACTTATTGACTCAGCACCTGTTATAAATAGATCCTTATGCTAGCTGTTGTGAGAACACAAGAAAGACATCAGAGTCCAGGAAGCTGTAGATGAAAGAACACAGCTATTATATACAAAACATTTAATAACATAAGTGCTTCACATTATTGAGCACTTAGAGTACATCTGGTACAATGCTAAGTGCTTTTTATGCACTGCATGTAATACACACTCGCACACAATACTTTGAGGTAGGTTCTAGTATTATTCCCATCCTACAGGTGAGTAACCTGAGACTTGTTGTTCGTTGCCATCAAGTTGACTCCGATTCGTGGCAACTTTA
>NW_004443943.1:678072-679380 GCF_000243295.1 Trichechus manatus latirostris
GAATGAGTATTTTATCATGGATATTGCTTAGAATTGACAGCACATGCTGACACTTTTTTTTAAACTGATTTTTAGTCTGTTTTATTATTAGTTTTAAATTATCCATAGAAAATGCACATACTTATTGCTTACACCTGGGTTGGACCTCCCCTACCACCCACCATCTACAATATATCACTGTTTCACTTAATATTATATTTAGGAGATTTGTCTGTACGGTTGCACATAGTTGTAGATAGTTCCTTTTCATTACTGTATAGTTTTCCATTGTGTGAATATACCACAAACACATCTAGTTATCTATTTTTGATGAGCATTTAGATAGTTTCCAGTTTGGGGCTACTAAGGATAGTGCTTCTCTATTCACAATAGCCAAAAAGTGGAAACAACCGAAATGTCCCTCAGCAAATACATAGATAAACAAAATGAGGTATATACATACAATGAAATATTACTCAGCCATAAGGAGAAATGAAGTCCTGACACCTGCTACATTATGGAAATCTTGAAAACATTATGCTGAGGGAAGTAATTTAGTCATAGTAGGATAAAAATATTGTACGATCCCATTTACATGAAATATCTAGATTAGGCAAATATATAGAGACCAAATCTTATTGGTGGTTACCGGGAGTGGGAAGGAGGAGGAAAGAAGAAGTCATTGCTTAAGGGACACTAAGTTTCTGTTCATAGTGGTGGAATAATTTGGAAACAGATAGTGGTGATGGTTGCAAAACATGATGAATATATCAAGGTAACTGACATGTACATGTAAAAAATGTAGAACTGGCAAAAGTTTTATTAATATGTTTTACCACAATAAAACAACAATAATTAAAAAAAATAGAATACTTCTGCTCTGAACATATTATCTGCGTCTTTTGATGAACATGTGGATGTATTTCTGTTGGATAAATACCTAGGACTAGACTTGCTAGGTCATAGGGTACTTATATTTTCATCTTTGATATGCTGCTGAACAGTTTGCCAATTGACTGTACCAGTTAATTTTTCCAACAGTGTATGAGCACTCCCGATGCTCCACATCCTTGCCACCACTCAATATTTTCTGTCTTTTCATTTTGGCCATTCTGATAGGTGTTTGTGTAGAGTCCAAATTATGAAATACAGGGGAAGATCTGGAAGTCCAGGGATATCCATTTCTTCAGAAGTTTTCCACAAGCGAAAGGAAAAAAATCAAATTTCTACAGGAACAAGAATGCCTAAACGATGAGCTCTAGATTATTTTAAGGAAATATGACCACCAGAACTAGGGAACCCATGGATATGTTGCTGTTAGTGGTTAGG
>NW_004443943.1:681090-681997 GCF_000243295.1 Trichechus manatus latirostris
GAGAGACTTTATTTTCCTCCTTTCACCCAAAGCCAGGTTCAAATACCCAAGGCTTCTTCCTGAACTTCCCTGTATGGAAGATTTTTTTCCTCACGTACCTTTACACTGAGGATGTAGTTAGTCTTTAGGTCTTTCTAACTTTTATTGTTGAGGGGGGTGACCCTTGTAGACTCTCCGTCTTGGGTGTCTTCCATTTCTTGAGAGTGCGTAAAATATTCCTTTCACATTACAGAGGATACAATGGCAATAAAAACCCATTGCCAAAGAGTCGATTCCGGCTCATGGCAACCCCATGTGTATCACCGTAGAGCTGTCCTGTAGAGTTTTCAGTGGCTGATTTTTTGGAATTAGATCATCAGGCCTTTCTTCCGTGGTGCCACTGGGTGGATTCAAGCCGCCAACCTTTCAATTAGTAGCCAAGCACAAACTGTTGCGATGACAATAGAAGAGGTAGTTATTTTTACGCTATAGTCCGCCAGTCCTTTATTACATAGTATGGCACTTACCTATTAGCATATCCATCTCTTCCAATAACTTCTGAAGCTCTCAGCACGAGAGTGAAAATAAAGGTATTTGCATCCCCAGAGCCCCGCAAAGTTCCTGCAACATAATAGATGATTTAAAATGGGCACTGAAAAAATGCACAAATGAATGAATGAATCTGTAGATCAATACTCTCCACCAATCATCAGCACAACTAGGCAGTAAGGCTTAGGATATTTTTAAACCCAGAGATATTTTAAACATGTTTAAAAACACGTTTTATAAAAATACTTGTTGATATAGAAAATAAACAGTATATAGAGTACATATCACTTTTAAATGAGTTTTATACATAACAATGTACTAAAATATTAATGGTTACTTCTGAATTGTAGGACTTTCAATTTTTTTTTTTTTTTTTTTT
>NW_004443943.1:684189-685892 GCF_000243295.1 Trichechus manatus latirostris
ATCTTGAGGCTAAGGTAAAGGGGTCTTCTAGGGGTGAACACATTCAAAGAATATTTAGACACTCTCTCTAATTTAGACGAAAATTCTTGTATTTCCCCTGAGAGCATGCTCATAACATAAACCATGCTTTGGAAGTGACCAATGTCATGAAATGAGTTTCTTTGAAATCAAATTATTAAAATAATCTGCAGAATCAAAGGTCATTGGTATAGGAATTGAACAGTGCCACCTGGGAGTGCTCAGTAATATTTGATACAGACATAGAAGGTAGCCAAAGAAGAGGGATGAAAAAGCAACATTGCTGCAAATTTCCTTGCTGACACTAGATGGCGGTAACGTTTTATCATGTAATTATATCTCAATTAGCTTGGCCCGGGTAAAAATACTTCTAATGAGCATAATTCAAGAAAGCTTAGGAAACTCTTACTTAATATTACTTAATTAATACTATTTTTGAATTATTATTTCTAAATGCTCACTGAAAGTGAAATGTTTGTATTGATTCCTGTCTTAAATCCTTTTTTGAAAGGAGGTAAGGTAAATTAAGTAAATGTATTTGTTATTCATTTAATAAAAATTTAATAGCTTCATAATTTTAAAAATAATAATTGAAAGAACACTATTAGCATTCATTCAGCTATTCCTCACTTGAAATTTGGGATAATTTAGGCAGAGTTCAGTCATCATAGTTTACTGCTGAAATATTGATACTTATAAATCAAATTAGGAAAGTATTCCAACAATTACATTTCTCATTCCTTTCTTTCATACTATTCCTTATTATAAGTGGCTATCTAGCTTAGCAATTATGAGAAAAGTTCCTGGAATCAAATTGTGTAGGTTTAAATCCTGGCACTACTTTGGATTATATATGAGTATCTACCTCATAAATGAATTCATATATATAAAACACTAGGATTAACTCTTGGCACTTAGAAATGCTATTTAAATATTAACAATTATTATTATTCTACATAGGGCCTGTATATGACATACAAAGTGCTATATATATACATACAGTAAAAATGGAAGCATGGAAACTAGGTCAATTTCCCAATGTCACAGAATCAAAGTCCACAGATAAAAGCGACAAACACGCTCGGGATTGCCCTTTAATGTTGACACAGAGGGTACACTTCAAGAAAGCAGCGATGAGCTAGGATTAGAAAACATTTCTGCCAAATCTCAAGCCAATGACCTTTCCGCTGCATTATAAGAAATCATTCTTATTTATTTTTATGGATTGAACTGTGTCCCCCAAAAAATGTGTTGTAAATCCTAAAGGAGCCCTGGTGGTGCAGTGGTTAAAGCTATCAGCTGCTAACCAAAAGGTCGGTGTTTCAAAGCCACCAGGCCACTCTGTGGGAGAAAGGTGTGGTAGTCTGCTTTTGTAAAGATTTACAGCCTTGGAAACCCTATGGAGCAGTCCTACTCTGTCCTATAGGGTCATTATGAGTCAGAACTGACTAGACAGCAGTGAATTTGGTTTTTGGTGAATAAATCCTAAACTCTATGCCTGTGGTTATAATCCTATTTGGGAATGGCTTGTCTTTGTTATGTTAATGGACAGGATTAGTGTAGGATGTGTCTTAAATCAATCTCTTTTGAGATATAAAAGAGATTAAACAAGCAAGCAAAAGAAGCAGAGATGTAGGAAGATTGATGCCAAACTACATGGAGAGCTCCAAGAAACTAGGAAACAA
>NW_004443943.1:685992-687866 GCF_000243295.1 Trichechus manatus latirostris
TATTTGGCTGAGGAGATTTCTAAGCAAAGTCTCAAAGGGGCCACGTGATTTCTCTTTTCCGCTTATAGTAAAATGCAAGAGGAAAGAGATGGATTTAAAAATGAAAACTAAACTTAATGATTTGAAAATTTGTTGTACAAACTAAGGACACATGTCCTAGAGTGTTCACTAAGGATGTCGCTACAGAATCTTTTGTTAAAGAGATTAAGCTGTGATTAATGAATCTAACCACAGCAGAAAACCCATCAGCTTAGACTAAAGGTGACAAAGAAAGAACAAAAGGAAAGAAAGCTGTCTGCCTCTTGGAATTCAATAGGCAGGAAACAAGACACAGGAGCTATATGTGCTGTCCTCTAAGAAAAGAAATGAACCAACTCTGGAGCAGCTCAGAGATTAGGAGAACTGCTGGAAGGAGCATGGGAAACAGAGCTGCCTTGATCTCAAAGGGTGGAGTCATAGCTTCTGGGACCTCGAAGAGTACAGCCCTGGCCTCCTAGGTTTCAAGGGTCAGATCTTCACCAGTTTGGTTCTGGAGTGTGGGGCGACCATTCAGTTTGGCCAAGAGGATGGGGCCACTGCCCAGACCTGAGGGGGTAGGGCTGCCATGCCCAAGAGGCAGAAGAATGAGGCCTGCCAAGGCTGAGGGGATGGGGTCACCACTCAGATGGACTAGGAGAATGGGGCCACCCCAAGCTAAGGCAAGGGAGCAGAGTTGCTGTCCCAGTGGGCCTGGAATGTGGACCTGAAGCCCAAGGCTGAGAGGCCAACCAGAATCCAGAGAGCATGGCCAACACCCAGAGTCTGGAGAGTGGGGCCATTGCCCAGATGTTCCAAAGAACAGAGAATTATTTTCAAGCCTTGAGAGCTAAGTACACTGTTCTGAGTTTTGGGCTTGCTTCGTGTCTGTTATCCCTTATTTTCCTCCAATTTCTCCCGTTTGTAATTGAAATGTCTGCCTTGTGCCTGTTCTACCATTGTACTTTGGAAACAGATATCTTGTAGTCCAGATTTTACAGGTTCACAGATGAAGAGGAATTTTGCCCCAGGATGGAATATGCCTAAAGTCTCACCCATATTTGATTTAGATGATTCAGAAGATGAGATTTTGGACTTGGAGTTGATTTAAGACTTTTGGGATGATCTGATGGGGTGAACGTGTTTTGCGTGTGGGAAGGATATGAATTTTGGGGGCCAAAGGGTGGAATGTTATGGATCAATACGTTCCCCCAAAATACGTGTTTTAAATCCTAACCTCTATGCCTGTGGTTATAATCCCATCTGGGAACGGGTTGTCTTTGTTATGTTAATCAGACAGGATTAGTGTAGGATGTATTTTAAGTCAATTTCTTTGAGATATAAAGCAAGCAAGCAGGAGAAGCAGAGGAGGCAGAAGACTGATGTCAAGCCACATAGAGATCTTCAAGGAACCAGGAAAAAGCTGAAGAGACAAGCACCTTCCCCCAGAGCCAACAGAGAGAGAAAGCCTTCCCCTAGAGCCAGCACCCTGAATTTGGGCTTCTAGCCTCCTAAACTGTGAGAAAATAAATTTCTGTTTGTTAAAGCTACCCACTTGTGGCATTTCTATTATAGTAGCGCTAGATAACTAAGACGTTTATCGAATGAAGAAACTCCTGAAAGACAAGTACTTGGCAATATTGGCTGCTGTTTTGTTTTGTTAGATGCAATCAAGTCAGATTTTTAAAATTTAAAAAAAAAAATTCTGTCAAATCGATTTTGACTCATAGTGATCCCTGTGTGTCAGAGTAGAAGTGTGCTCCATAGGTTTCAATGGCTGATTTTTCAGAAGCAGATCATCAGACCTTTCTTCTGAGGCCTCTCTGGGTCAAATCTCTAAAGCTTTTGGTTAACAGCTG
>NW_004443943.1:687966-692767 GCF_000243295.1 Trichechus manatus latirostris
TAGGTTTCAATGGCTGATTTTTCAGAAGCAGATCATCAGACCTTTCTTCTGAGGCCTCTCTGGGTCAAATCTCTAAAGCTTTTGGTTAACAGCTGGGCGGGTGCATTTGCACCACCCAAATGCACTCACAAGTGAAATAACAGGTTAAATTTTGAAATATTAACAGATACTTCCATCCCTCTGCATTATTCTGGTTATCACCACCCTCCACCTCATAAGGCATGCTACCTTAATTGCCTCAGAGAAGGAATGACACAGAACCCAGAAAAAAATATTTTTAAAGTTTAGTCCCAGGCATAAGACAAAAGGTTTAGAAGGAAACCTGACATGTTCCTTTGCACCCAAGACCCAGAGATTTCTCTGCTGGAGAGGAGTAGGAAACCTTCAAAGAAAATCAAGTCTGGGTCTGATGTCACACCCATCCTAAGATGAACCCTATGGTTAAGGTCAGGAAAAGGGATCATAAAACCCCCAAATATATGCAGGGATTCTAGAGGAGAGTATTCTACCTCCTCTCCAGGTAGAATCTGGGGAGCCGTAGGACTCCCTAGTTCACACACCCAGAATGTACAGGAGTAGAAGGAAAATTTGTATGGTATGTCTAGATGGTCCTACCACAGCTCCACAGAGTTCCCAAAGTCACAAAGTAGTGTGGTGGCAGGAGAAGGATGCCAGAATAATGCAAGAAGAGCGCAGAGAGCGTTGTCCATAGTGCGGTGGTGTGGAAGCATTAGAATATTACCCGGTACACCAGAAAGCCACGTGAGCAGGGCCCTGAGAAGCAGCAAACTAAACTGGAAGAAGCCAGCTCTCAGGAGCAAGGGAGGACCGAGCAGGCATTACGCTGAAAAGTGGTATATCCATTAGGCTACTGGTTCGGCTGCTTTCTCAGAGACTAAAATAACAGGGCCTTAAGCAAGATAGAAGGCTCATTGTCCTCACATAAAAAGTCAAGGTAGTAGTGCTCCAGGGTGCTAGAGCTGCTGTGCTCCACCAGGTCATCCAGGAGCCCAGGTTCCTTCTATCTTGTCTCTCTGCCACTCTGAGAACGATGTTCTCACACCCTCACAGAGGTAAAGCCTGGTCAACATCATTACATCCTCATTCATACCTCAGAGATAGAGAAAAAGGAATGTGGAAAGCTGACAGCCAGCAGATGCCATTGAAGAGCCTGACCCAGCAGTTGACACATCACATCCATTCACAGCCTATTGGCCAGCTCTTAAGACACATGACCACACCTAGCTTCAGGTAAGGCTTGGAAATGTAGCCACTAGGTGGGCAGCTATGTGCTCAGATAAAACTAAGGTGGTTCTTTGACGAAAAAAAGAAAGAATGAGTATTTGCAGGTAAGCAGTGACCTCTACCACTTACCTCGTGAAAACCAGGGTGGATATACAGAGAGGGCAAGATGGTAGGCCTTACAATGTCTTGACTTACATTAAAAAAAAAAAAAAAAAAAAAAAAACCTAAGCCCAAGCCAGTTGCTGCTGAGTTGATTCCAACTCATATCTACCCTGGAAGACAGAGTAGAACGGTCCCACAGGGTTTCCAAGGCTATAAATCTTTACAGAAGTAGGCTGCCACATCTTTCTCCCACAGAGTGACTGGTGGGTTCAAACTGCCAACCTTTTGGTTAGTAGCAGAGCATTTAACACTGTGCCACCAGGGCTCCTTTGACACTACTTAAACCTGTTAAATCTTAGATGCACCCCTGGGTGGGTAAGAGAGACCTGAAATATAGCAAAAGTAAGTTATTTCCACTTAATGGAATCGAGCCATAACATTACAACATAGAAATTAAATTTCACAATAGAAAAATGAAGAAAGTTACTTTTTTTTTGTCTGCTTTAGTTTGTGGACTAACATTTATAATAGCTACTCTTATTTCATATTGCTGAATATGCTTGAGAGAAATAAAGCTGTAGTTCTTTACAAAACCTCAACAAATTTTGATTTTGCAATTGTAGTAAGTAACAATTTAGTAACAATGAAGACCTGGTTAGATACCAGTTTTTAAAATCCTGAGTATCTGAAATAATTCTGAATAAATAAAAAAAATTATTTATTCCTTTTATCTCCAAATTCCTATACAATTGAGTCCCAACTTCCTTTCCCCAGATAGTTAAAACAGGCGTGGACACAGGATCAAGAGCAGTCCATCTATGTGCTGCTAGTGCATATCAGATGGCTCAGAACAAAGGCCCTCTCCAAACATAGACAATGATAATAACCAAGCTGATCAGGTAACCCCCCCAGGGCATCTGAACCAGAAATAGATTGGGGAAAGTGTGCTAGAGTTGGTAAGAGAAGGAGAAGCAAGACAGTCACAGCATCAGGCCATGAGGCAGCAGAAAAGGTCACACATAAGGCATCTTGAGTTTAAAAAAAAAAAAGTACATGATGGGGGATAGAAATCACCATCAGTACCAGGACTACTGACAGTTATACCCACAAAATAATTAATGTGCTCGTCTACATTTTCTAGCCTGCTTTGCAGTTAGGTCGAAGCCATGTTTCTAGTTCTGGCCAATGAAATGTGAGCACAAGTGTCAGCTGTCACTACCAGGTCAAGGTCGGTGAGAGCCAGCAGGCCTCCCTCAGCACTCATTTTCGTGCGGTGACTTTGGAAGACACTTGTTAATATGGCAGCATCACGAGATGAAGTGACTGACATCTTTGAGTGGAAGAGATTCCCTGCCAACCACGTCACTTTGTGTGACCAAGAAATAAATTTTTGTGTAGAGCCCCTGAGATTTCAGAGTTGGCCTGTTGGAGCAGTTTGTTGTTGTTGTTGGCTGCTGTCAAGTTGGCCCCAACTCATGGAGACCCCATGCACAACTGAAAGACACATTGCCCAGTCCTGCACCATTCCCATGATTGGTTATGGATCAGACCATTGAACTCCATAGGGTTTTCACTGGCTGATTTTTGGAAGTACCTTGCCAGGCCTTGCCGGTAGACGGACTAGGAATGTCTGTCTTAGTGTGGAAGCACTGCTGAAACATGTTTGGCATCATAGCAACATGCAAGCCTTCGCTGACGGATGGTAGCTGTACATGAGGTGCATTGGCTGGATTTCACACCTGAGTCTCCCACATGGAAAGAGGGGATTCTGCCACTGAGCCACCACTGTCCCCTCTTGTGGCAGCTAGTGATTGTTATCCAGACTAACAGACCCGTTGCCATTGTTGTTGAGTCGATTCCGACTCCTAGTCGACCCTGTAGGACATAGTAGAACAGCCCTGTAGAGTTTCCAAGGAGCGCCTGGCGGATTTGAACTGCTGACCCTTTGGTTAGCAGGCGTAGCACTTAACCACTACGCCACCAGGGTTTCCAGACTAACAGAGAAACCAAAATGTTTGAATACTTCCAAAACATGGGGCAAACAGATTGTGCTCAACTAACGTAAAAGTTAGTGGATCAAACCCACCTAGCAGCGCCATGGAAGACACACCTGGAGATCTGCTTCTGGAACGATTACAACCAAAAAAACTCTATGGCGAAGTTCTACTCTGTAACATAGTGTTGCCATGAGTTGGAATTGACTCAGTGGCAGCAGATTTGTTTTGTTTTGTTTTATACTGAAATTATTCAAGTGATGATAATTGCAATCTTGTAACTTGTTGTTAAAAAGAACCCATACATCTCAAACAGTTGTTTGGTGCTGGTGTTTGTCCTGATTATTGCGGTGACCGTTCTGATTGCACCCATGCCATCTCATGTGGTAACTATTTCACTTTACCCATTAGCCTGCTTCTAAGGGAACCCTATTTACTTCTGCCCTTCAACTTTTACTGTAAGTAAAGGCTTAAAAGTGTAAGACATTAAATTATAAGTCAGAAACTGTAAATTAATGCAACGAATCCAAGACACTATATACATTAGGCAAAAGATAAAATTTTAAACACAGGGGAAGAAAATGAGACAAACTCTAGAAGAAAAGAGAAGAAATACAGTCTTTATGTCTTAAGTTACTAAGATCAAAGAAAGAAAATCGAAAAGAGAGAAATATTATCTATCCATGTATGAGGATATTTAGGTACTACTTCAATTATTTTATTCTCTAAAATTACACCATTTCAAGAAAGGAAATCACATTATTTTATCTCCTAATAAACTACCTGTGCGTATGGATCACAACAGTTGATCCTCAAAGGATCAGGGAGAGATCGCACAGGACCAGGCATCGTTTCTTTCCATTGTGCACGGGGTTGCCATGATTCAGGGGCAAACTCAACAGCAGCTAGCAACATTTGCTACTTATACATAACTTCAGTAAGTTTAAAACAATTGTAATGTATTTCTTACACGTTCTTGAAATTAAAATATCCATACTTCTACAGTTAAAATAGGTTAAGTGGTAACCTAGTCACTAATATCTATGTTTTAAAGAACCAAATTCCATTTCATTTGTCTCTCTCAAGAAAAAAATTCTAGGCCTAATACTTTAGTATAAAAAAAATAGAACTTCTCTGAAGTTGTTTTTGTCTTTTTTTTTTTAATTTTTTTTTTTTTATTGTACTTCAGGTGAAGGCTTACAGAACGTACAGTTTCTCATGAAACAGTAGTACACATATTGTTTTCTGGCATTGGTTAACAACCCCACAACATGTCAACCCTCTAACTTCTAAACCTTTTTATTGGTGAAAATACACATAGCCAAAGATACACCGTTTCAAAAATTTCTACATGCACAGTTCAGTGACATTGACTACGCTCTTCCAGTTGTGCTGCTATTCTCACTTAAGACGAAGGCTTAGAGAACAAAACAGTTTCTCATTTAACAGTTACTACACAT